>NW_020862992.1:0-55590 GCF_003713205.1 Coffea eugenioides
ACCCTTGCCTGCTCATTCGCCCTGTTCCAGCTTCGACGAGTAGAAAATTTGACTATTGCTAATTACCATTAATTGACCTGGAAAACCTTCAAACTGGATTTAGATGTCTTCACCAAAGTTGTAGATCTATCTCTTATCTTCAATGTGATTCAAGATCATCCCAATCCGATCATTGCAACTTCAAGTTTATAGCGAAATACGAAATGTGTCAAAACTGGTCAAAATACACAAATCCAAGTAAAAAGTGATAAAAACCTCATTTAATCACTTAAAAACATTTATTCACCAATTATAGCCAAAATGATTCACATTCTTCCAATAATATAACCAAAGTGACTAAAAATAATATAAAATGTCATACAATTATTACGTAAATTAGTCACTTATCAAATTCCCCCACACTTAAATCATTGCTTGTCCTCAAGCAATTCACACATAATCAAATGCAATGATTCAAGAGGTGAAACAATATATGCACTTTGTCCAATTTAATTCCTCAAGACTTGGAAAATAATTATTATATAATTATTCAATTTACACTAAATACTCATAATATCAAGTAAAGGAAAGATAATTATACCCTAAATTCAACAAGTTAAACTTAATCTCTTACCCTAACCTAATTTCACAAATAAGCAACCCACATAGTCGATTTATAGCCTTCCTCCTCCTATAATCATCTTTTTCTCAAAATTCTATAACTAAGAGGGATTTATTCATACTAATTTTACTTAAATAGTGAAAATGCCTTTTTACGCGAAAATCGACACTTTTAGGTGAAGATTCCCGGTTACTCAACATTTCACTTATTCAAGTTGCTATGCATACTCTTAATTCAAATACCTTTTTACGCGAAAATCGACATTTTTAGATGCCAACCCCCGGTTACTGGGTACGAGAATCATTGGAGTAGAACAATTTTTATTTACTTTCTTTTCTTTTCTTTTTTTCTTTTTTTTTCTTTTTTATTTATTTATTTATTTATTTTTCCCTCATAGAAAAATATATAAAAATAATCAAAGGAGGAGTATAACCTTTATCGACTATATCAATCACTTACTTGCAAAATTAAATAAAGAGAAGAAATCTCATTAAACATGTAAAATTATAGGCATAATTTTCCTCACTTTACCAAATATACTTTCTAAAATGTAAAAATTCTAATTGCATAATAACTATTTCCAAGTTAAATGAGGACTAAACCTTCCAAAATACACATAAAGTTTCAACAATTGAAAGAATAAAACACTTAAGGTTGGAATACTTTGCCCTTTTTGAATGAAAATGCAAAAATTTGAAGAACTTTTGGGCCATAGTGAAATATTGGAAAAGATTTTAGAAAAATTTTTACAGAGTTTCTCCTTATAAATGGATGAAAACTCCCTGCCAACAAACCCAATTTCAAGCAAATTATCCACATGGCAAATAATTCAAACACAATTCCAATATTTCTAAGCATTTAAATCCACAAAATATCATCACATAGCATTAGAATGCAAGTTCACATATTTCCTCCCCCACACTTAAACTTCACATTGTCCTCAATGTGAGAAAAAGAAAATAAAGAAAGAGTAAAAGAAAATACTCCCCTTATGACTTGCGCAATCCGAATCCATGTCCAAGTGATGAATTTCCAACCGTATTTGAGAAAGAATGGAAGTTCACTTATTGCACCCTTTGCAATTGAGATCATTTGCATGAACTCTTGCCATTGCCACCTACAAAACACATAAAAACATTAATCGAACAACTAAAAAAAACAAGCCAACATGAAGAAAAGTGGAGTTGAAAAGTGATCCAAGCCTTCGTTTTTAAAAGGATCCGAGGTCGTTTTTGAAAGGATCCGAGGTCGGATCATTGTGAGTGAGCTCGGATTAAGAAGTTCGAATTTTTTTCTGATTGCAGAAGTGGATCCGAGGCCTCGGATCCATTGAATCTGCACTTATTGCAGAATTTTTGCAATTTTCAGTTTGACCCCAATTCTTCAAAATACACCCTAGATCATTTCTATGTCAAAATAAATCGTTCACGCACATGTAAAATGATCTAAACATGCATTCTAAACCTCTTTAATGCATCAAAAATCACAATTACTGAATTTGAGGTATTGAGATCTTTGATCAAACTTCGCCTTTTTCACCTCATTTGGTCACTTTTGCATCTTTTTCCAAAACCTACAAATGAAAAAATAACAAAATAACTCAAACTCATACTTTAAACATAAAATCACTCCAAAGTAACACCAACTTAAACAAGCATTGGGTTGCCTCCCAATAAGCGCTTCTTTAAAGTCAAGAGCTTGACTATTTCTCCTCATTTTTCAAGGAGGTTTAGTTAACGAATAATCCACCATTTTAGGTCGTGGTGGATCATTAAATGGTGACTTTATAGCCAAAGCCACATGATCTAATGATGTGAGAAATGAAAGTGACTTACCTATCCCAAGTGTTTCATAGATATTACCATGAATATGCACCACTTGAGAACTTACCAAAGGAAATGTCATGAGAGTATCTTGGGCAGGAATACCTTTAGATCCTATACTTTCACTGCACTCCTCAAGAGAGGTGAAAAATGAGTCATTAAAACTCACCTCTTGAGGCTCAAAGTTAGTTCCAAAGATATTATCATGTGAAATGGACAATTGCTCATTGAAACACAATTGAGATTCATCATTTTCATCAAAATGCAACCCATTATCACATACAACATTCCCACCATTTATGCTAGGATCATTTTGCAAATTATTAGAAGAAATAACTTCACACAATGCATTCAATTGCTCATGTATATCACCAAAGTGAGAAGCTAATTCATCTAACCTTTCCTCAATCCTATCAAAACGGTCGGAGGTTGCATTTGCTAGCTTTTCTATGGCTAAATCAAATTGATTAGAAAAATTTTCTACAGCTAGCTCCCAAGATGCATTAGAATCATTAGCTAATGGTTCACTTTCTAACTCCCAAGGTAGAGGTGTATTAGCTAACTTCTCTATTGCCAACTCCCAAGATGGTTTTAATTCATATTGGACACTTTCAGATTGGTAATCATAAAAATTTGGAGAGTCACTATATACACATTGATTTTCCCAACCATAAGCAGGAGAATTGCTCCAATTAGCACTATATTGATCAAAACAAGGATTGTAATGCTCTAATTCATCATAATAATCCACATTTTGTGCTTGCATACATGTATTAGTAGCATGATAACCTCCACACAAGTCACAAATCACATGATAAGAATTAAAAGCATTAACATTCCTCCTTTGCTCAATTTCATGCATCATGGTGTCCATTTGAACTTGTAACTTAATTACATCAAATTTTGCCTTTAAGCACCTTAAACCATCTTCAAAAGACATACATTCAGTAAATTCTTGGTTACCTCTGTTGAAGGAGCTTTGCACTTGATAACCATCCATTTCCAATCTTCCACTTCTCAAGCATTGTCCTCCAAATTGACCTACCCTTCTCATCACCTAAAATTGTTTTTAAACAACTTAAGAGCAAGATTATTAAGAAGAATAAGTTATAAAACACATACACATAAAAACACTAAAATAACAGAAAATAACATTCACACTATAAATAATAAAATGTCTAAACTAATAAAGTTGCTCTTCACACTGATATTGCCAAATCTTCCCCGGCAACGGCGCCAAAAACTTGACGGGTATTTTACATACGTACAAGTTAAAAAACCGAATTACACCCGTTCACTGCAAGTATACAGGTCAACTAGTAGTTTAGGGTATATATCGGGTCGATCCCACAAGGAAGAGTGAACAATTACCGGTATTACTAAAGCTTCTCTATTATTTAGACTATCAATAAATTATAACAAATTTAACCTAATGAAATTATACAAAATGACAAATGAAAGCTCCATGGGTTGTGGTATCCCTAACTACTCATGCAAGTGGTATATTTGGATCATTAATTACTACATCTAGGCTAGTTATGGTGTAATTTTCTTATGCATTTGAATCCTACTTTCGTAGTGAATCAATTATACTTATAACTAATCCATACCTATTCTCATGGTTATGAAATTAGCTACAAGTTCATTTCTTCAGTGAAATTACATGAAATAAATCACTAAAATCACATAGATGCACCTCTACTTTCGTGAGTGTACTCCCTATGTTTAGCACTTCTTGAACTAGTGTTAAATCTCAATTTTCATTGCAGAAACAACACCTTAGATAATCACAATCAATGGTACCAGATTAATCATGATTTAAAGAGCCAAAGTGCTAAATAACTTGCTCAAATCATAGCAATCAAATAACCAAATAATAAACACTAACAATTATAGAAAGTTCAACCAAACCCAAGGCATAAACTTTAGAAACACATAATGAACACAAAATCCAGAACTTGTATATTAACTAAACTTGGAATCAAATACAAAAGATAAAGAGTTTGGAAGGAATGCAACCCTTGTCACATGAGCTTTCTTCCTTGCCTTCTTCATCCTCCATCTTCATCCTAATCTAGATAATAAACAAGAATGGAAAAGCTACACTACTCTATACTAAGCTAAACTAACACTAGGGAGATGAAAGAGCTACATTTCTGCAGACTCCAAGCTTTCTCCCGTAGCTCACTCTCTATATTTTTGCTATGAACTCCCATCTCCTTTTTGCAATGAATTTTTGCTCTTTTATGATGAAAGGTGGTCAAGAAATGAGGATTACATCTCCCTTTTACAGCTGGGAATGTTTCTCACATGTCTAGCATCCAATGTGAGTTGGTGGAGGTGAAATTGAGTTTTACGCGTACAGAGCAGCCTTTTCTGACCAGTGATCCGAGCTGCTACAGTACCTCGGATCCGTATGGATCCGAGCTCGGTTCCACTAACCCAGAAACAACCGAGGGTTCGGATGAATAGTGGATCCGAGTGTGGATCACTTACTCTGTTTTTGGCCCAATTTCAACCAATCTTTTCTTGATGTTAGAGGCTGAACCAGCTCATGTCTAAAACACGAAAGTTGTAGCCTTTTGAGTTATCTTTCTAATGCATCAAGAATCACCTCATTTGGATCTGTGTAGGCTGAGATATGACTAAAATACCCTTGCCTGCTCATTGCCCTGTTCCAGCTTCGACCAGTAGAAATTTGCTATTGTAATTCGGCATTTTGACCTGGAAAACCTTCAAACTGGATTTAGATGTCTTCACCAAAGTTGTAGATCTATCTCTTATCTTCAAATGTGTTCAAGAATCATCCCAATCCGATCATTGTAACTCAAGTTATAGCCGAAATACGAAAATGTGTCAAAACTGTCAAAATACACAAAATCCAAGTAAAAAGTGATAAAAACCTCATTTAATCACTTAAAAACATTTATTCACAAATTATAGCCAAAATGATTCATATTCTTCCAATAATATAACCAAAGTGACTAAAAATAATATAAAATGTCATACAATTATTACGTAAATTAGTCACTTATCATTAGCAACGAAACCGAAGATATTGCCTTTCAAGCTCCCTTACGTGTATCCACTCGCACTCGTGTATATGGATGTCACTCTAATGGACTTACCAAATACCTTTACCTGTTGGGTTAGGTAGTTGAGAAATGCTGCTCAAGTCCAACAACCGTTACCAACCTTTCCACAAGTGTAATCACAAGAATGTAGGAGAAAATGTAGGAAAGTGTTCCTAGAATCTAGGAAGAGAATATATGAGAGTTTCCTAAAGTGGATGAGAGAATATAGGAAAGGTCCTAAAAATGGATGAGAGAATTTTAGGAGAGTTTCCTAAAAAATGGATGAGAGAATTTAGGAAAGTTTCCAAAAAAAAAGGATGAGAGAGTTTAGGAAAATTTCCTAAAATTGGATGAGAGAATATAGGAAAGTTTCCAAAAAATGGATGAGAGAATTTAGGAAAGTTTCCTAAAAAGGTAGGAGAGAGAGTGTCCAAGTGAGTACAAAGAGTTATCCAAGTGCTTTACTTAGTTTCCTAATTGATTTTGGAAACAAGTTAGTTTTTGGAAACCTTTTGAAAATCCTCTTCCTCTTGAACAACTTTTGGTAACCTTCTTGAAACAACTTTTGGTAACCTTCTTGAAACAACCTTTGGTAATCTTCTTGAAACAACTTTTGGTAACTTCCAAATTCTACTCCAAGAAAGATTGCACAAATCAGATTTGGTTCTCTATTCAAAACAATTCGGTTGCCCCTTTCTTTCCTTTCCTTTTTTTTTCTCTTGCCAACCAATTCCTCTTTTCTTTCTTCATTTTTTTTTGACTACAACTATCAACCACGACACAGAACAAGGAAGTCCATAAATAATAACAACCAAGAACTCCAAGATCTTTCAAGAACGTTCAAGGAAGTTGTCAGGAACTTCAGAAATTTCAAGATTGTGGTCAAGAATTCAAGAAGCTCAAGATTATTGTAAGTTCTCTTCAAGATTCACAAAATTCCAACAAGTTTTGCCAAAATTCAGATTTGAAAACCAAGTAAACAAGTTGGATAACACAAACAACAAGGCTGGACAGATTTGTATTCGGATGAACAGTAAACTATGAACAGTGTCTGTGAACAGAAATTTTTTTTTTTTGGTTCTAAACAAATGAACAGATTGGGATAAACATATATGACTCGAAATAAACGAAAAACAAAAAAAAGATATAACCTGGTGGTTGTCAACTAGCTCTGGTACCAACTGATGTGAAACCCCGATCTAGACAACCAAAACTCCATGGCTTAGGCAGCGGAAATTTGACCCAACTAATCCCTAGAAGTCACGAACAATTTTGATATTATCTCAACCCGTAACTACTCGAATTAACGAACCAAATTGGAGGTAGTAGAACGCCACAATCAAGGAGATACTCGATTGATAAGTTCGGGTGAATAACTTGAGAAGATTCTCAAGTATTCAAAGGAAACTCTCTTGCCAAAGAGAAAGTGAAAACTCACTAATTGTATTTAATAGCCAAAAACTGATCCCAAACAAAGAGGAAGTGGGGCTATTTATAGCCCTTACAAGCATTAACCCTAATCCAAAAGTTGACCAAACTACCCTACATACTTAAGAAAGATTTTGGGCCTTACTTACTAACAAATGGGCCGCAATTAAACTATCTTAATTACCTAGACTTTTTAAAACGAGAAATAACCAAAATCAACGAGGAAAATCAAATAATCCTACTAAACTCAAGCATTCGTGCAATCAACTAGTCTTCACTTGAATCTTCCAATTCCCCATGTGCTTGAATGGGTTTTGGTCTTTATATTCTCATCAGAATTGACTAGTAATATGGCCTCTACCTTGGCATTTGAAGCATCGAATATCACGAGCTTTAGTTTGTGCCCTAGGCTCCTCAAATTTTGGCATAGAAGAGGGTGGTTTCCCAACATTAGAATTGCCCACCTTACCTCCCTCGAATCTCGGCTTTGGTGTAGGAGCATTTGGTGAAGGCCGAGAATCATTTCGTGATTGGAATGAATGGTTGGTAGAATAGGTGATATTGCTGAAATTCGGGCGAGTAGTACCCCTCCTCTTCAGCCTTTGTTCGACCTTAATGGCATTGTCAACAAGCTGATGCAACTCCATATAGTGTTGAAATTCCACTCGTTCAGCAATATCAGATTTTAACCTATTCAAGAATCTAGCAATGGTGGCTTCGGGATCCTCTTGCACATCTACCCTAAGCATCAGGATCTCCATCTCCTTATGGTACTCATTCACACTCCGGTTGCCTTGGACTAAGGTTTATAATCGGTGGTACAAATCCCTAGTATAGTGTCCAGGAACAAATCGGGTACGCATCATGACTCGAAGCTTGGGTCATGGAATGAGTTCGGGTAGCCCACTTCTCCTCCTTGACTTCTTTATTTGGTCCCACCAAACCACAGCATATTCAGTGAATTCCATGGTTG
The DNA here is from genome assembly GCF_003713205.1 of Coffea eugenioides. Classification (NCBI taxonomy): domain Eukaryota; kingdom Viridiplantae; phylum Streptophyta; class Magnoliopsida; order Gentianales; family Rubiaceae; genus Coffea; species Coffea eugenioides. The sequence goes on from NW_020862992.1 coordinate 7,900, forward strand.
CCAATTGCACCTTTTGCTCCTCGGTGTAGTTTTGGCACAAAAAGACCATTTCGATCTTGGATAACCATTCGTGGAAGGCCTCAGGATCGGACCGGCCTTTCAAGTCAGGGATTTTCATTTTGATTCCTTTGAACACATTGGTAGGTCCAATTTAGTTCCTTTGCCTTGGTCGAGCATGAGGTTCCATGTCATCATCATCATTATTGGAACCATCGAACTCCTCCACGTCCCTTCGCCCTCGCATGGATTTAGAAGTTTTTGGTGTTTCAGATGCCCGGATTTGCAGCAACTCATCTTGAATTGGTTCTAACATGCGTTGGAATCGCCTTTCCAGTTGCTCCATCATCGTTTCATAGTCCATAGGACGGGATGCTTCTTCGTTCCCACTAGACATAGAGTTTCGAGTGTACCTGCAAGGGTTAGTAGCAAGGAAAAGAAAAGAAAAGAAAAGAAAGAATGTTTTTTTTTGTTTTTGTTTTTGTACTTCACCCCCTAAAGTGTATACTCTCACACTCGTATATGGTCACTCAGATCACTCTAATGAGCTCACCAAAATTTTCTCACAACCCTTTGCAAGACCTTGAAGAAATTAGAATTCCTCAAGTGCTCAAATTTAGCTTAAAAATCAAGTTCATGCAAGAATTTGAGGTTCGTAAGAGTGGAGATTTTCTTGCAAAACAAAATTAGGACACTAAGAATAGAGTGGTAGAATATATTCAAGAATAAAAATTGGGAAAAGAATTGACACAAAAGCTACAAAAAATTAAGAATGACGCTCAAAGGTCCTAACCGACAAGGAAGTTGGCCCTTTTGCTTTGCTGGATTTTTTGGTCAGCTTAACCTCTTTCTAGCCGACTCAAGGCGCTAGTTCCCTTTTTTTTTTTTTTTGCAGAGGTGCAGATAAAACCTAGGAGTAAATCTAGGCAAGTGATGGCTACAAAATAGGAAACAAGGTGAATTTGAAGGCCACTTGGTCTTGTTTTGGAAACCCTTTTGGTTTTAGAAACTAGTTGGGTTTAGGAGTCTTATAGTGGCTGTTTCCTTTTTCTTTTCTAGTTGTTCAGCCGAATGAGTTCCTATTCCCAGGTGCTTTGGAAGTGCACAAAGGCTGGGATATATAGGGCAAGGACAAGGAGCAAGAACAACAATCCGGATCTCTCTCCGGCTGTTCAACTCATAAGAAGCAAGAACAACTCTCCGGATGGAGTCGTAAAATCAAGGTGATGCTCAAGTTCCTCCACGGGCCTCCCCCCTTCGGGTTACCTAAGAACCTCCCAAGAAAAATTCAAGAACTCCGCGAAGACCCTTTACAGATGCTCGAGAGTATAAAACGTTGTTAAAGAAACGCAAGCTACAAGTTTTCAAGGTTCAAGAGACTCAAAAAACTCCAGAAGTGTTTGATCAGAATTTTTGAATGTAGACTAGGCTCAATGTAATCTACAAGTGATTCCCAACAAAGCTTTAGTTTCTTGTTTAAGTTCCCCAATTCAATAAAAGTATGCAAGACTCTTTTGTTTCGAAATTTGCTTGCTGTGTTTTTTTTTTTTTGGACAGTAGCAACTTCGAGTGAACGAAGGCTTTGCTTACCAAGAATTTTCTAGGTCTGTTTTGAGTTTTGTTACGGTCTATTGTGGTCGCTTTTGCAATCGGGTAGGCTAGGTGTTTGGTTCCCAAACGTGTCAAGGCTCAGCTCCAGGTATAGACCATGCAACAACCAAGAGAATTCAGAAATTTTAAGCTCAACAAAAATTTCCAGCAAATAACTTCAAGAAGATCGCTACAAATTTTCAGATTTCAAAAGTATCGAGAATCTCTTCAAGAACTCCAAGAAATTGTGAAGTTTGCTTACGAAATTCAAGAACAAGGTACCACTACTTCCCTAGATAATGAACAACTAAGAGACGGATCAAGAACAGAGTTAGAAACAACCACAACTTCAACAAGAGACACAAACAGAATTTGGAAACTTCAAAAGCTGCAACTTCGCGACTTGGAAGAAGTCACCGAACAGAAAAATTTTTGTCCTTTTTTTTTGTTAACAAACGATGAAATCAACACACAACTAAACCAAACACAATACAATTGACTCCCAGAAATTCCAGAAATTACGAACGATACCAAGACAGACTCCAAACAATGACGACTAGACTTTGAAAGCATGGGAAACTTGCGGACAGATTGCAGTGTGTGAACAGAATTTTAACTAACGCAACAGACGGTAACGACACGAATTAAGACATGATAAGAGAGATAGAACGATGTTACCAACAACTTGGCTCTGATGCCAGCTAATACGAATCTCGTTGGTGAAGAAGATTCGTGACCCAAGATTGGTTGTTGGATTCGTGATCGAACGAACAAAAGAAGGTAGTAGCGGAAACCCTACGACCCCTCTAATCCCCGTGAATATGAACTTGTTGATACTATCTCAACCCGTAATCAAACGAATTAGCGAACCTCAGGCAAGTGTAGAAGGCACTACAATTCTAGTGTGATTCTTGAATTGATAAGCCAAACAAGAACACTAGAGTATAACTCTAAGTTGTTCAAGGGTTGTTCGAAAGTTATGGAGAAAATTCTCACACTAGTTTTATGATAAAAATGTCTAACCCCTTTATTGATGTAATATGGTTCCTTATATAGGTTACAAGTAAAACCTAATCTAATAAGGAAAAGAGGACTAAGGTGCGGCTGGTATGAAGCCCTAACAAGTGAAGGAAAACACAAAAGGAAGCTACGACCTCAACCCTCAGCGGATAAGGCTTCGCGCGGACTTTCCTTCTTAAGCAGCCGACCTTAACCAACATATAATGACTAACAAAATGTCAATCCTAACCTCGGCGATTCTATGTGCAACATGCACTTAGCCAATTATTCAAGCTAATCAAACTAATACGTAAATAACTGGAACTACTAAAATTGGAAACTAGGGTTTGGCAAACAAAAACCCTAAACCTTTGGTATAGTTTCAATGCTCAATATAGGGCCTCGATCATCTTCGCTAGAGTGTGTGAATCCCTCAAAGGACTTGTGTATGGCCGGAACAAGTGCATTGAGTTGCTCACGAAATCTCCGTGCCGAGCCCTAGTGATGGGTCCGCTTGGAGCGTGCACGCTATCCTCAGCCCCTCGATCACCCGAGCCACCGTTAGCGTGTCCACGCACCATGATGCTATCATCGGTAGATCTTAATTGTAGATTGGTTGATGGTTTGTGACTCAAGGTTGAACTGGATCTCAACCATTGATTTGGGGAGTAACTTGTTCTTATTTTCTTTATTTTCTTTCCCTACAAATTGGGGACAATGTGTATGTTTAGTGTGGGGGAAGGAATGTCCTAAGTAGAAGTTACTTGTGCGTTTAGATGTTTGGACATGTTATTGGAAACTTGTTTTGTGCTTAAATTGTTGACTCTTGGGTTTGTTGGCAAGGAGTTTTGTCTAGTTTTAAGGAAAAATTCTATCAAAATTTTTCAAAATCTTGTCCACATTTGAACATTTGCTCCAAGTTTTTCATATCTACTTCACTTGAATCCACAAATGCATGACGATTAAGTCCCTTTTTGTTTCAAATTTTGCTATATAAGTGAGATGAAGTAAGTAATTTGAAAAGTCAATATTCACTCGACTTGAAAGCAATTATTATGTGATTACTACCATTGCATGTGAAAAAGTATATCTTGTAAAATAAGGAAAATTATGCCTACAATTTTATATGATAAATGAAATCTCTCATTTTACTTGTTTTTACATATAATTGATTTATATACTTGCTAAAGTGTTTTCTTCCTTATATCTACATTATTGAGGAAATTGTTTATCAAAAAAAAAAAAAAAGCCCTAATAAATTCTTGTACTGAGTAACCGGGAGTTTCATCTACAAATGTTGACTTTTGCGTAAAAAGGTATTTGAATTAAGGAGAAATAAGTAAAGTGCTGAGTAATTGAGAATCTGCATCTAAAATTATCGATTTTCACGTAAAGAGACACTTTCACCCTTTTAAGAATGAATAAAAGAAAAATAAAGTGAATAGTTTCCTCTTAAGTTTTGTAAAGTTAACGTTTCATATCAAAGGAAGAAACTCTAGCGTGACTATATAGGTTAGTTATTTGTGAGACAAGTGAGATATAGAGATTGACTTTGTTAAGTTGAATTTTGGGTATAATTATCTTTCTTTTGCATGATATGATAAGTATTGAGGGTGATATGAATGGTTGCATAATGAAAGTTTGCCGAGTTGGGAAAGATTGATGTTCAGTTTCACTTCTTAAATCAGTGTTGGATCATTTTCTTATCGCTTGAGAACAAGCAATGATTTAAGTGTGAGAAAATTTGATAAGCGTTTATTATGAGTGTTTTAAAGTTGCATTTTGTGCTTATTTTTGGCACAAATTAGGATGTATTAAGATATAACTTGCTCCCTAAATTTCTAAATTTTGTGAATTTCATTTGAGCAGCTTAATATGCAAAGTGTTTATATTTGCAGGAATTGAGGTGAGTTGTCAACGTTGGATCGAGATGGGTTCAATTTGAATTCATTAGCGCTTGATTCAACGGCAATTCGGAAAGTAGAAGAGTATCAAATGCAAGTATTATTGGTGAAATGCATGAGAAAACACCTGAACAAGATGTTAGTGATCAATTGAATGCAACAGATCTTCTGTCTCACACCCTGTGTCATTCTCTATGCCACTTTTTATTATATTGCTATTTCTCCTACATAAACATCATATTTTAGTTCTTTTTTGTTTCTTTGAGATTCAATAACTATTAATTGAATAAAAAATAAATACAATAGATTCAAAAAAGCAATATATAATAGAAAATTAAAAAATACAGCAGAAAATTCATAAACATCTCATTTTTATGCATTTTGATTTTTTGAGTTTGTTAAATTTTGTGTATTACTCAATTAATAGTTATTAGATCTTAAGGAAATAAAAAAGAACTAAAACATGATATTTATGTAAGAGAAATAACAATATAATAAAAAGTGGGACAGAAAGTGGCACAAGATGTGGGACTGGAGATCCATTGCGTCAATTGAAGCAGAAACGAAGCAAGAAAAAGAACCAGAAGAGAAAACGTGACCTTAAATACTAGGGTTAAGGTCACGTATTCTAAGGTCGCGTATTGTGCCCTGTTTTTTTGCAATTTGTTTTGTAACTTGCTCTATTTTCATACTGCTTTCCTGCTCAATTTTAGCTCAAAATTTCGGCTGCACATGCTTAAGATTCCTTAGGAAAGAAAAAGGAGCTTTATGTCATATCATTTTTCACTTTTTGACTCTCCTAACATTACATATGCAAGAATCATTGAATAGAAAAAGAGATTAGTCATTAGAGGGAGTTATTCTTAGTTGCTAGCTCGAGAGCTTAGTTTTAGTCTTTTTTTATTCTCTCTAGTTAGGAACTTATAAGAAAAACTTGGATCATTCATTATACCACTCATTTTGTTGAAGAAATAGAAGATTTGATAGCTTGTTCATCGCCTTGACTAAGCTTTCTCTATTTTTCTCTTTACTTGTGATTCATTATATGTGCATGCAATGAAATTATGCTCTTTATTGTTTTATTTCACATGAATAGCTAAATTTCTAGATCTAGGGAGTAGATAAAGTTTATGACTACTTGATATGAGTTGAATATGATTTATGCTTACTACCTCTTGTATTAACTTGTTACTTTATGCATGCTTATTACTTGTTGTTGCTTGATCATCAATAGTAAGTTTTTAGTTATTATTGTTCAATGAAAATTGATAATAGTGATGGAACAACATAAATGAAGTTTAAAGAGCAGACTCATGAGAATAGAGGTACATTTAAGTGAACTAACTTTGCATTTCATGAAGAATAAAAGAGTAGATCTAATTATTCACCATGAGAGTAGAGAAAACTAGACTATTCTAAACCACTACATCATGAGAGTGAGTTTTGGCAAATATGGAAATGAATCTCTAGTTAAATAAGGTAGTAACAAGAGGTAAATCTATTCACTCATATTTTTTACGCCATAAGTAGACTCTATTTCCCTAAACTCAATTATTTAGTGAAATTTCTCCATTGTTTTCTTGCATGTTATTTAGTTAAAATAGCTAGTTAGTATGTATTATTATTTCTATTGCCTTTATTCGATAGATAGTCTAACTAATAGAGCAAGTAAAGGACCTAATACTTGTTATAGTTGCTCCTCCTGGGATTGACCCGATATATGCTCTAAACTACTATTTGACCTGTATACTTGCAGTCAAGCGGGTATATTTTAGATTAAACTTATACTTATATTGAGAACTTATCACTTATCATTTTACTTAAGAAAGTTACAACAATTATAATTAGTAAATTTAATTCAAATAGTGGTGAGTTTTTGTTAAAAAATAGCAAGTTTAACAAATAAAAGGGTAAATTGCTAAATTTTACAAATTTACTACTTCATTGCACAAGCTTACCAATATTATTGTGAAACTTACTTAAATCTAGGTTAGTAAATTCTTTACAATTACAGTAAGTTTTGGAAGATAAATAGAAAGTTTGTGCATTAAAAAGGTAACTTATATGGATGACTAAAACTTACTACTTTATTGTTCAAACTCACCATTTTACTTGAAAAACTTGCATACAACTAGATCAGTAAGTTTAATGAGGTTAGGAGTAAGTTTTGTCAGATAAATGGTAAATTTGGCTAATAAAAATGTAATTTTTGAAATTTACTTTTTTTTGCACAAACTTATTGTTTTACTTGAAAAACTTGCATACAACTAAATTAGTAAGTTTAATCAAAATGATAGTAAGTTTTGTTAGATAAATAGTAATTTTTACTAATAAAAATGTTACTTTTGAAATTTGCTACTTTGTTGGATAAACTTACTAATTTACCTCAGAAACTTACCTATTGCTAAAGCAACTAAGTTTGACAAAAAAAAATATAGTAAAATTCATTACATAAATGGTAAGATTCAATATTAAAAAAGTAAATTTGTTAAGCACTTAAAACTTACTATTTTACAAGATAATCTTACCGATTTAGTTGGAAAAGTTATATGTATCTTTGGATGCATTATTTAATTCACAAAAAAAGCACTACTACAAAAAGCACCTTTAGTCACACACTTAATATGACATTTTCCTAAAAGTGTCACAACAGCAAGTTAATGTAACATGCAGTAGGGAACATCATTAAAGTGACAAAGAAAATGACGGGTACGACATCGTATCACTCTAACTTATCCAAATAGAAGTAAAAAGTGAAAAACAAAAGCGGGAAAGAGAATGGCGCTGCACTTCAGCGCCATTTTTTTGTGGCAAAAATTCTAACTACTCCAATTCCAATGAATCCAATGTACTTTACTCTTTGTTCATCCGTTAACTGTCTCTGTAAAAAACCTACATCCTTCACCCCTCTCACCACCGAATCCCTTGTTTCTTTCTCTTTCTTCCACCCAATTTTTAATTCTCCCCAATTTGAAGACAAACATGTAAACTTTTAAGAAGGTAGCATAATCAACAATAGCATGGAGTTTGAATGGGAATTGGTATCTGGGTTTTTAGCAACAGTGGAGCTACGGTGTTCATTGGAAATCGCCAACAAGTCTCAGGACTTGTTCTCCTACTTACAACAACATCTGAAGGAAGATTACTACCAGGTAACCTATACATTTTAGACAAAATTGATAGCTTTTTTTTATTACTTTATTTCTTCTCCGGGGACGTATGGGAAATGGGGTAGGAGCAAGGTGGGTGACGGAGGGTTAAGGATTTGGGGAGACGAAATGGCAGGAAGAGTAGATCTGGATGGGAATCCAATAAAGCCGATGACAATTTGCATGATTGGCGCCAGTGGATTCATTAGGTCCTACCTCTGCGAGAAATTGATGTCGGAAACGGAGCATAAAGTCCTTGCCGTGGATGTCTACAGGCGATAAGATCAACCATTTGTTGGAGCCAGCGTCGCTGTTCAGTTGAGAAGCAGAGGTGGTCCTATGCATGTGCAAAAGCAATTAATTGAGAGTGATTGATATTCTCTGCTCTTTCATCTCGTGTTTCTCTCCCTATATCCACGCTGGTAAAGTGATTGATATTCTCTTGCTGGAGATCGGACCAACAACAGATACCAAATTCCCATTACACTAATTCCATACCCCAATGGAGAATATGCTGGAAACCGCCCTTAATCAGATGGAGCCTACCACTTTGGACACCATGAGTCCTCCTCCTCACAATCTGCGGAAATCTATTAAAAGCCCAGTTTCTCAAAATACTGTGGCTGCTCCCTGTAAATCTGTGACTCCTAGTCGTCTTAAGGTTCCCAAGGCTTTCAAATATCCTGAGAGGTATACTAGTCCAACCGATCTTATGATGTCTCCGGTGTCGAGAGGACTTCTTTTAGGAAGTAGAAAGCCCGGTGCCCTCTTACCTCTGTGACGCCCCCACTTCTCCCAAGGGCGAACCCAAGGGTATCCGCGGGACGCCTGCCCAACTCTCGCCAGGACTCGAGACAAATCCAGTTCAAATCTAGTCTAATACTAACAATGAAAGTCGGAATAAAGGTACGAAATCATTTTCATACATAAATATCCAGTCTTATATCACAACTTCAAATTTACAATCACTTTCCCCAAAATATACAAACTCCAAAAGTGTCTAATCGATTACAATTAAAACACTAATACAAAAGTGCCTCAAGTTGGCATTTGCTTAACTCCTTCCAATCAGGTCCCTGTTAAGGAAAACAAACTAATGGGATGAGCCAATACTCAGAGAGGCCAAGAAAGACACATGCAAACACGTAATCCAAGTAGCCACAATTTACATATTTAATAAAGCTATCAGGTTCTAAAATTTCACATTTCGAATAGGAAGAGTAGACAGAAACAATTCAAGGACACTGTAGCTCTCAGGAGCTAATTTTCACGCAGTCGTGTCCAGATCTTGATCACATCTCATGTTGACACTCCGTCAACCACATAAGTAGCAAGTCCTAAATACACCACTTTCTTCGAATCCCGTCACCGTTACACCCCCTTACCGGGCCCGCTCATCAAAATTTTGATAATATTCGAGTATATCATGGCAATACTGCGCGAGTAATGCCGAGCAAGATCTCTCCAATAGATCAAGCTCTACGAATATCTCATGGTTTGCTAAACTTATCGACCAAGCCCATGCTGGCTTGATTCGCAAAGTTAGCCAACGAGTTTGGGCGTCCCCCGAATACGAATACAAATACGAATATGAATATAAGTCGATGAGCAATGCTCAAATCGACGATTCCGAATAGGAATCACAAATACGAATCACATCCACATTACTATGTACAAATCGAATATGATTTCACATAGCCAAATTCGAATATAATTTCATTTGAAAGAGAATGAGTGCGGTAAAGTACACACTCGTCTCTAAATTTTCAAATTCAAATAACGGATAAGAAGCAGTAAACACTTAACAACAAATTCATGCACTTGACACTCACTGTGATTCAAGTAGCGAGTTCAAATGATGGTTTAGGCGTCTCCCGTGAGATCTTCTGGAAGGTCCTCTGAGCGCCTGAGCATTTTAATAATAAACTATCACTTATAAACCCCAATTATCAAGGAAGATTGCACGCTTGTACAATCTAAGAAAATTTCACGAAAATGAGCCTTAATTATCTCGTAAATCGAGGCTCACAAGTGGAGTTTTAACGCATAAGCAAAATCTGATTTTACATCCTTAAAATCGAGTGTGAAACGATCAAGTGATATTAAAAGGGAAAAGAGAGTTTGAAACAACTCCATTTCCTTTCAGTTTCGAAATTTTCAGATTTGTTACACTTACTTTGAAAAAATCATATCTCACTCTCTACAAGTCCAAAATTGGAAAACTTGGTACCGTTGGAAACTCCTTCCAAAGTACTAAAAGTTCCTAGAATACACTTTTCTATGATTCCAAATGGAAAACATTCAAAAATGAGCTCAAAGTCGCTGTTTTGGTTCATAAGGCAGATTTAAGTTGGTTTTTGGCCAATTTTGAAAATTCGGCAAAATTCAGTTGATTGGAACTAGCCTTTGAAATTTGCAAATCTATTAGAGTTGGAATCCAAGTTTAAAACAAAACAAACAGAACAAGATTCAGAGTTTTGTGCACCAAGATATGATGGCTCAAAGTTACCCAAATTTCCTTGTGAAACAAGGGTTTTCCAAAATCAAGTCACGAACTTTGGAAGTTTAGTTGAGCAATGAAACGGCCTCGGAATAGCACCAAAATTAGCAGTATAATACTACCATATAAGGAGTATTTATTTGCCAAATTTCATGGATATATAAGTACGGAAAGTTGGTTAACTAAAACACCCTAGTTTCTAAAATTTCAAGGTAAAACTGCCTTGGGTACAAAATGTCCTTTTTCCAAGTTTTTGGCCACATGAAATCCTTGCGAACATGGTACATTTTAGTAGAAAATGTTTATTAAACATCCAAGATATGTTTGATGGTGATTAACACCAAGAAGTTTCGGATAACAAGTCCCAAAGCATCGTTAGTTTCAAATCTGTCCAAATGCATGGTTTTCCTTCACCAAACCAGTTTCGAATTTTGATCATAAATCACTCAATTCAACTCGGAACTGAGCGTGGTTGGTGGCGTTGGAAAATACATTCATAAAAAAATAATTTCACAGAGGAAATCGTTGTGAAATCTCGCACTCAACTAGCTCGAATTTGAGCCTCAAGTTGCAGCTTCTGAACTTCGTTTCAGGAAAACAGAGAAACAGGACAGTCATCTTTAAACGGTTGGTACGGGTTACTCGGGTGGAATTAGGGGTTTTATTTTATACTTTTGGAAAGCTGGGAATGTCTAGTTTCAAATGCCACTGACGGTACTTGATTTCGACTTCGGAGCACAGAGTTATGGATGAAACAAGAAGACTGTGTGAGCATTACGGGAAAATTTTCCAGGTTTACTAGCTTTGCAAGATTAATCCATTTGACCAACCAAACCTCAATATTTTTCCATAAAACTTGATACACCATCTATACAACATATAAACATCACATACAAGTCATTACAACCTCAAAATTCAGCAAAAAGGGGCACGATCTTAACAGGGGCAGATTTGAAAACTTTAGAGCCATGCATCCCTTGAAGTTCATACTAGCTATGTACCATTAATCTACCAATTTGAGCACTAAACTAACATTATATCCATCATCAATCATCACATCAGCCATCAATCCAAGAGTGGGAGTTCATAGAGCCCACCTTCAAAATTTTCCAACAATAACAAGCCACCCACATGAATAGCTAGGCTCATATGTGTAAATCAACTTCCATAGACTAAGAATTTAAGAGTTGATCGTCACTTACTTTGGTTGATGAACAAGGCAGAATTTCGGCTCCCTCTTAGCTGAAGAAAACCGTGGAAAGCTCCCTTTTTTGTAGCTAGATGAACTCTCCAAGTGCTAAGCTAAGTGTGTGTGAAATTTGGAAGAAATTGGAGATGATTTGGGCAAGATTTTGAGATGAAAAATGAAGAGTTCCTTGGTTGTTTTTGCAGCTTGATGGCCGGCCAAGAGAGACTAGGAGAGAGAGTGTGTTTTGATCAAATGAAGCTTCCTTGAGAAGCTTTAATGTGTGGCCTAAGGTGGTGCAAAAGTCAACTCTCCTTCGCGTGTGTACGCGCGCGTTTTGTGCTCAATTCCTCTCGAATTTATTTCACTAGTGCACTAAACCTCTAATGCACTTATACTCATATAAATATTATTCACTCTTAATTGTCCCAAAATAAGGGTCTAAAGTCCCTCAATTAAATCGCGCGTGTGAAAACGCGTATCTCCACTTTAAGCACGATAAAGTGAAACCTCCGAGAAATTCTTATAACGATCGTACCACTAACTATCACTTGAGTATTTAAACCTAAATTTACCTATTTTAGGACCATTGTACATGTCTCCAATTTTCCGAGCTTATTGTACTCTCAATTCAATTATTTACTCCAATCGCGTATTCACTATTTCCACTTAACGAACTTCGAAAAATTAATTTTTGAAACGAGCCACTCTAAGAATATAAGTAAGTCATATATCAATGTAATTAGGTCTCAAGAGGCTAGAAAATAATATTCGGAGTAAATGGCCAAGTAAATAATTAAATGAGCTAGAATAGGAGTTTAAAATAGGTAAATTTTTGCGAAGTCCTCACATGAGTCGAGTGTTAATTCCTCAATTAACCTTTCTTAATCTACCATTAACCATTCTTAACTTTCCAATATTAATACACTCCCGATTCAAGTATAGCCTCGAAAGACGTGCACTCGTTGTTCCGCACTAAACGAATTTTTGAAAAGTAATTTTCTAACAAAACGCTTTAAAAACATAAGAGAGACATTTTTTCCATATAAATGAATTTTAAATAGTCGAATTAAATAATTAATTAAGCCAGTAAAATAAAATAAAATAAGAAAATTTTCAGGTCCTCACAACCTCCCTCCAAGAATCAACCCCATCTTCAGGGTTTACAGGGTCAGGAAGTCAGACTTTTTGGGATGTGAAATTTTGGGTCAGTGGAGCAGCAGTTGAAGAATTATTTCGCCTTTCGTCTGATAACCAGCAAAACAGAGACCACCTAATGGGTTCTCCATTTCTTTGCCTCCCTTTTGTTTCAAAATTTTTTGATCCTTCAACTCGCAGAAAAAAAAAGCAATTAATTAAGAGATTGATCTATGCTGAGGGGGCTGAAAACGGTCTTGAGTTTACCATTGTTAGTTTAACTGGACTGGTCCTAGATTAGATTTCATACCTGGAATTGATGGGCCCAGTGAATGGACAGACCAAGGAATGAATGCAGAGAAGAGGATTTACCTATGAAATAGCTGAAATTTGCCCAGCTTATATGGGGTCAATAAACGGATTGGTTGCTGAGATTATTCCTTCTCTTGCCCATGTTCCACCTTCTTTCTGTTTACCAGATTTTTTTTTATTAATGCAACTAATGAACCAAAACTTTTTTTTTCCTTGTGCTCAGAAGTTATAAGAACTAGCAATACAGAGAAGTTTAATGCAGTAGCATCAAGTTTCAGTTATTTATATAGTTGAAGCATAGGTCATGCGTGATGCCAAGATTTGCATATGATGGCCAAAATGAAGTCTAGTTTGACCATTCTTGCATTTTATAGAGTTCAATTTCCTTCCCCTTTCATGCGTAATAGTAATATTGAAAAATTGAACAAGTTGGTTTGCGTACTGGACATTAGAAACTTCTTTTTACTTAATAAGCTTGATATGTGATGATAAATTACTCATATCTGCTCAATAATTTTTTGACATAAATGTTTTTTTCATTTTTTGAGTATTAACATCTCATCTGTGTTTTTCTAATTCCTTTTTCAAAATTGCAGAACCAAAAACCAAACCAAGGAAAAAAAAATTGCTGCTTGTTGGCAGGTCTTGCAATTCTTTCTACGGATCTGTTGAGTATATCTATATGGTTCATTGTCATATACACCACATTTTGTTTTCACTGTCAAAGTGTTACTAGTCTAAAAGGATCTTGAAACTCAATGTTGGTCTTAAGGGCGGCATTGTAGTAGGAAGACGTGTGATGCTTTGTCTAAGACACTTTGGAGAACTACAGAAGGATAGATGTACTGTTTGTAATTTGTGGTCACTCATCTTCTGCTTAATGCATACCACAACTATACGGGATCATGTTGTATCATTTTGTTCTGGCTCTTCAGGCTTCATTTCCATAATATAATATTCTTTTTGTGACTAAAAAAAAGTGGTGACTAAGTCAAACTTATTCCATCAATGCAGTTTCAAGTTTGTAGCGGCCATCATCTTCGATTCCATCTAGCGAGCACTGATCGTTGATTCCCTTTCCACTTGGAGCAAATTGGAGTTGTTGGTAACCAAAATTATACATTAAGTTTCTGCTACTCTTAGGTTTTTTTTTTTTTTTGTTTTTTTGTTTTTTGTTTTTTTTGTTTTTTGTTTTTTTTTTTTTTTAAAAAAAACTCAACTTTTATTGCCACCGAGCGAACAAAGTTACACAGAGCCAAAAAGTCTAGAAAACACTACTAATGCCGGACCCTGACTAGGCGAATCGAGGGAACTGAGAGCCTGTCCAACTGGAGAGCGGACCGGGCCTTCCGAGGAAGCGCAGCCCTGACTGTAAAAACGCCATCCTGTTGTGGCCGCGAGCACGCAAGGGCATCCGCTACCGTATTTACTTCTCGATAGATGTGCGCCACTGAGACCCCCATTTGCCCTGAAAGCCATTGAATATGACGTAGAGTATTGACCAAAGGCCATCGAGCAGGACCGCAAGAGGAGACCATGCGCACCAAAACACTCGAATCCACCTCAGCCACAAAGTGCATGATGTGCCGAGCATAACATAACCGCAAACCTTCCAATAATGCCAACGCCTCTGCCGTGAGCACATCGCACTCCCCGAACTCCTTGTAAAATGCAAAAACCAGGTCGCCATCTGAAGTACGCACCAGTCCTCCCCCGGAGGCCAGCCCCTCGGTAACGCTAGCATCGGTATTCAGTTTCACTGAGGACGTGGGTGGCAATGCCCAAGTAACTGCGCGGGGCATAACCTGCCGTCGATTGTCCATGCCAAATGTCGCCCACTCGCAATCCGCATCCCCCTGGAAGTCCTTCCGGCGTAACCGACCTCCCCTTCCCAGCTGCTGGATAAATGCACTAACCTGCAAAATAATAATCCCTGGGGACATGGCCGTCCCCTCAAAGCGAGCTGCATTACGGGATTTCCATAGAAACCATAGGATCACCATAGGGAGAAGGACACGAATATGATTCCTGCTCACACAGGAGTGGGAGAAGAACCAGCTGGAGAGTCTAGACTGTACCCCCCGCCCCTGTGTCATAATCCCAAAGCGATCCGCAAAACTCCTCCACACTGTCGCAGCCACTGGCCCAGATACCAAGAGATGGCCAGTGGTCTCCGTCGCACTCCCACAACATGAGCACCTTGATGCCAAAGAACGTCCCCGCTGCTGTAACACCCCATCCAATGGCAGCCAGCTCCTCAGTGCCCGCCACCCAAAGAAAGAGATCTTTTTTGGGACAATCGGGCTCCATAAAAGGAAGTCCACCATGGAGATGTTTCTTTTCCCCCGAAACTGCTCCCACGCTGAGGTGATGGAGAATTCCCCCGACTGGGATGCCACCCATATCATCCTGTCCCGCATACCCGGGAACACACGTAGGGCCAGGACCTTTTCCACTATGGCTCCCGGCAACAACTGCCGCAAGCGCTGAGCATCCCATCCCGTGTCCATGAAGAGTTCCCCTACCAGAAGATATGAGTGACTATGACCCGGGACCAGCTGGGCGAGGGGGACATCCGTGCACCATCTATCCTGCCAGAAATCTACCAAACCCTCACCAAGGCACCAGCGGATGTTTTCTTCAGCAACCCCCCGCACCACCAGCAGACGCCGCCACACAGCCGAAGGTCGATGAATCGAAACCAAGGCCGGATGCTCGCCTTTCACATACTTGCAATGCATAAACTTTGCCCACGGTGACTCATTTGCTCTTAATTTCCACCACAGCTTGCATGCAAACGCCTGCCCTAGCGTTTCAAATGACCGAAAACCTAACCCCCCTTCCTCGACCGGGTAGCACACCTTCTCCCATGCCGTCCAGTGAATTCGGCGAGAATCTGGGTTGTCCCATAAGAAGGCATTGCAGAGGCGACCCATCGCTACTAGCACTGCCCCTGGGGATTGCAGAGCCTGAAGCCAATACAATGGTATAGAACCCAACACGTAACGGATGAGGACGATTTTGCCTCCCATTGACAGCATCTTTGAACTCCAGTGAAATAATCGCTGCTGCATCCTAGACAGTAGACCATCAAAGAGCGCACTCGTAACCCTGCCCCGTATCAAGGGGACTCCCAGGTAACTGAAGGGGGGCTGCTGCTCTTTAAAGCCAAGAATTGCCCTGATAATCCCCCGTTGTGACTCTAACAGCCTCGAGGATGATGCGAAGGAACTCTTACTGAGATTTACCACCTGCCCCGAATATGCCTGATATAAGCGTAAAAAATCCTGGATTGCGGTCAACGCGTCATGGGAGCAGCGAGTAAAGATAATTGTTTCATCCGCAAAGGCTAGATACGGAACATTCGGCCCTGCAGTCACAAAGTAGCGGCTCTTTTTAGCTTCAAACAACTGCTGGATACCCCTACCCAAAAATTCGGCTACAAACAAGAAAAGTGCAGGAGATAATGGGTCCCCCTGCCGAACCCCTCGAGAGGACTTGAAGAGCCCAGACTGCTCCCCATTCACCAATACCGAAAACCACGAATTGGAGAACGTCCGAAATAGCAGGTCCACCACACCTTCCTCAAATCCAAACTGACGGAGCATGAATAACAGAAAGGACCAGTCTACCCGATCATAGGCCTTCTCCATATCTAGCTTAAGGATCACGTTGGGGTCTGCCAGTCTCCTATCAAGCTCACCCATAACTTCCTGTGCAAGCAGAATATTGTCTACGATCCCCCTTCCTGGAACAAAGCCCGCTTGCCATGGCGAGATCAGGTTGGGCAACAACCGATTGATCCTGTTAGCGAGTATCTTAGAGACGATCTTCGAACTCACATTGCACAGGCTGATGGGTCGGAATTCCCTCCAGTGTGAAGCTCCCTCAGTCTTTGGGATGAGAATCAGAAGAGATCTCGTCCAACCTCTAGGTTGTTGCATTCCCTTGAAAAAGTCCTGTACCGCCAGCATGAGATCCTCTTTGATGATGCCCCAACAACTTTGGTAGAAGCCCGCCCCAAAGCCATCCGGGCCCGGTGCACTATCAATATCCAAGCCAAACACCCACAGCCTGAACCTCTTCTTCAGAGGGCATGCCCTTCATCATCTCATTCTCCGACATCGCTACCTTCGGCACCTCAAAAGGGAGATCTGGTATCGGGACCCTCTGTCTATTGGACGAGAAGAGGTCCGAGTAGAACTGCACTGCGGACGCCGTAATCTCGTGTTCAGTTTCAAACCATCCCCCATCATCCCGCTTTATGCGTGAAATAAAGTTGGAGTTACGCCGTTGTCTGACAAGAGCATGGAAGAAAGCAGTATTCGCATCCCCCTCCTTGATCCATCGAACCCCTGCCTTTTGCCTCCAAAACTCGCATTCAACCGACAGCTCCCTATTGTATCGAGCCCTAGCTTCATGGAGGCGAAGCTTGGACTCATCATCCCTGCGTTCATCGAACTCCGTCTCCCTTTGTCTCCAAACTCGCTCCGAAAATGCCACATTGGATGCCACGTTCCCAAAGACCTCCCGGTTCCAGCGTCTCAGAGATTGTCGTACTCAGTATAACTTGTTTGAGAACCTTACCATTCCTACACCTTGTACTTCCATGTCCCATGCCTCTTTCACCACATCCTGAAAAAGATGGTGCCGGCGCCAGATGTTCAGGAAACGAAAGGAAGCTGGCACCGGCGGAGCGGCTCTGCACTTAATGAGGAGGGGGGCATGATCTGATCGCCCCCTCGCTAGGTGCGCGACCCTGGAGACCGGATAGACCTCCATCCACTTGCCGTTAACTAGTGCACGGTCCAGACGCTGCCAGACAGAGCCATTCGTCCACGTGAATCTTGGGCCATCAAAGTCGAGGGCTGAGAGTCCACACTTGAAAATGGAAGCATTAAATTCCTCCATGTTTCGGGCATTCGCCGGCGCCCCCCTTCCCGCTCCTCCAGTGCCGACACAACATTAAAGTCGCCTGCTGCCATCCATGGCTCTCCAGCAGGGAGATGCTCCGCCACCTCTTCCATGGCCTCCCACAGCGGCCTTCGCCCCACTCGAGTGCACTTCGCGTAAATCCCCGAAATACTAAACGTCGCCCCTGAAGCAAACGTAACACGTGTATGCACCAGTTATTCAGCATGTTCTCTCCACTCGACGCGTAACATATGCCCCCAAAGAGCCCAAATTTTTCCATTTATAAAGCTACCTGCATGCTCAAACTGCAATTCTCTACGAACCCTATCTAACTGGGCCAGTTCAGACATAGGTTCTATAAGAAGCAACATACGAACAAAATACTCGCGACAAAGCTTCCGTAGGTACCGTAAGGAATCCCTACGGGAGGCTCCTCGTATATTCCAAACTAAGATATTAATCGGATCTAACATGGGAACGCAATTCATACGAAGTGTGGGATACAGGTACCTGTCCGGCGCCCGCTTTCCGTGGCCGACCTCGTCCCCGTTTTGGTTCAAGAGGTGGCTCACCCATCAAGTCCACGACCAACACCATGTCCCCTGCTGCCCCCGGCGCCTCCGGCCCCTTGTCGGCGCTCTCTTGAACAGGCCCGCCTTGAAGTCGTGCATTCAACTCCTGCTGGAATCGCTTAAATTGTCTCCATGAACCCTTTAGCGCCCCCACAGGCTCCGCTGATCTACACCGAGTTAGCCGTTGGCCCTCCGCGCGTCTCGGGGAGGTAGCACCACCAGGTGAGTCCTCATCCGACTCTTCCATGAATTCCAAAGCAGCAAAGGAGTTTCCGTGCACAACGTCCAGCTGCTGCAATGCATCTCCGCTAGCTCCTGTAACCTGGACTTGCAGATCCTTCTCTTCACTGGCTAAGACCACTGGCTGTGCAGGCCCTTGCGCGCCATTAGCCAGCAGCGGGGCAGATTGTGGCAGAGCGCCATCGACAACCAGAGCCCCCTCAGTACGTGCTGCGATGGTGATGCCATCAACAACCAGCTCTCCTTCAGCAGGAACCTGTTCAGACGTGACGTCTGTTATCAGCGGAAGCGAAGCCGGCAGCTTCTGTACCATGGAGGCGTCAGCGCTCAGTGCAACCTGGTCCTCTCCCGTGAGCGGGACTGCATTGTCATCCCCCAGTGGGCGGGCCTTCCGGCCGGTCTTCTTGGGGATCTTGTATACGCGGCGCTGGTTCAGACTGGGGCTCCTCCGCATGGGTCTGCACCCTCCCCCGCTGCCTGGGAGCTTCAGGGAGGGGTTCTTCCTGAAGCACGTTTCCTCGGGATGGCCAAAGGTGTGACAGAAGGCGCAGTGCGTAGGAAGATTTTCCCAGACCACTGGTTACCAGAACCCGTAACTCTCATCGCCAATCCAAACACGCTTCGTCGGAGCTGCTGCAACGTTCACCTTCACCAGAACCCGGGCCACCGAGGGGCGACGGAGGTCGGTAGTGGCAGCATCCATGCGCAGCGGCCGGCCCAGCGTCGCCGTCAAGCGCAACAGCTGGGACCTCTGAAAAAAAGGCAGCGGGAGTTCTGGGAAAGAAACCCAAACCGGAGCAATGGCAATTTCCTGGTTCGCCTTAAAATCTAACGTCCATTTGGAGATCGACATGGGAGAGCTTTGTATATACCAGAGCCTGCGTGCAAACAACCGTGTATAGTCCTCTCCACCGCCGGTCTGAGAAGCACATGTTTGGAGTCCAAGAGACCCACCGCACATTCACCTTTCAATCCGAGAGAGGTAATGAACTTCCTGATGGTCTCCATTGTTGGTCTGCTGAACGGGAATCGCCCAACCAGAGCATTCTGAAAGGGCTCCGACAGCTTCACGATTTCTTGTCGAGAGAGGCGAAGTGCAGGTTCTCCTCTGAACGATGACACCACTCCTAGTGCCTCAGATTCCGTTGTCGCCGCCGAAGAGGCCACCGCCGCCGCAAAGGACAGCGGCGCCCCGCCATGCGGGGGTTTCTCCCACGGCCCCAAGGCCGCCATGCCGAAAGCGGCGGGTGAACCCTAGAGGATGTTTCTATGTTACCTACGTTCCCTATGTTTCCTACTTCTTCGGAGCGTTCACTATCTCCTCTTAGGTTACCAATACATTAAAGTTCGTGGCAGTTATTTTCAATTGGGTAGAACTTCTATTGCTGATTAGTTTCGTTGCTAATATTTTGTCTAAGTTCTCTATCTCAAATTGATATTGGCTACATTATTGGACTAATTTTGAATTCTGTAGACTGTTATTCTTTTGTTCCTACCATCTGTTCGATAGTTTGTGTCTTATAATTTGGAATTGAACTTTTGCTGTCTTTCCTTTTGATATCATTCTGTTTTGATACTTTTGGATTAGTTCTTATTACTCAAATGTCTAGAACACCTGGATATGTGAACATTCTGTTTTGATATGTCTAGAACACTTGAATTGGTTCTAACATTCTGTTTTGATACTTTTGGTATCTTTACTTTAGAAGATATTCCATGAGTGATTTGTGTCTTCTATTAATCTCATTGAAATTAGTTTTCTTATCTAAGTATATGTTTTATGCAAAAATCAGTAATAGTTTAGGTAGAACTATCTTGTAGATGCTAATGAAGCTTCTTTTTTTTTTTATAATTAGAATCTATGTGAACATGGATAAAAGATGGATGAGTATGTCACGATCAAGTGATGAGTATAAAGCTGGTTTAAAAGATTTTCTTGATTTTGCATTTACGAATGGAAATATAGGGGAGATGATTTTATGCCCATGCATTAGGTGTGGGAATGGGGTATTTGTCACGAGAGAGCAGGCCAAATCACACTTGATATGTAAAAGGTTTATTAAGGGATATACTCAATGGTTAGCTCATGGAGAGCTATCTTCGAATTTGCATCATACATCTTCACATGGCTCATCAAATGAAGTTCCACCACTCAATCCCATAGATGATATGCAAGGGTTGTTACAAGATGCATTAGGAGTTCTAAACCAGGACCTAGATATGGGAGAAAGATTAGAAACAGAACAGCCGAATATTGATGCAGAAAAATTCTACAATTTAATAAATGATTCGAAGCAACCCCTTTATCCAAATTGCCCGCAATTCTCTAAACTATATTTTCTGGTCCGCTTGTTACATATTAAATGTCTCAGCAAAATGCCCAATTCTATATTTAATACACTTCTTGATTTGTTGAGGCAAGCACTCCCAGAAGGTGTAAATCTACCCAATTCTTATTATGAAGTAAAAAAAATAATGAAAGATCTAGGACTTGGATACGAAAAATATGATGCATGCCCTAATGATTGCACATTGTATTGGGGAAAAGATGAATCAAAGATAAAATGTGACACTTGTAAGCATCTACGGTGGGAAGGAACAAAGGATGATCCTACTGGTGAAAAAAAAAAGGTTCCTCACAAGGTTTTGTGGCACTTTCCGCTTAAACCCAGATTGCAGCGTCTATTCATGTCATCTAAAACAGCATCTTTCATGAAATGGCATGTCGAGGGTCGTACTAAGGATGGTCGCATGAGACATCCTGCAGATACTCCAGTTTGGCAATCATTTGATTACCAAAATCCCGAATTTGCAAAAGATCCTCGTAATGTCAGATTGGGTTTAGCTTCTGATGGATTTAATCCATTTAAAAATATGAATGTGAACCATAGTACATGGGCGGTAGTACTGATGCCTTATAATTTGCCACCATGGATGTACATGAAACAGCCATACTTTATGTTGTCACTACTCATTCCTGGCCCATATGCACCTGGGAATAACATTGATATTTACCTTCAACCTCTTATAGCTGAGTTGAAGGAATTGTGGGATGTAGGTGTGACCACTTATGATGCATCATCAAAGGAAAATTTTCAGATGCATGCCGCTTTACTTTGGACCATTAGTGATTTTCCTGGTTATGCTAATTTATCTGGTTGGAGTACTAAAGGTTATTTAGCATGTCCAGTATGTCATAAGCACACCATTTCACACCATTTAAGACATGGTTCAAAACAATGTTACATGAGTCATCGGCGATTTCTGGAAAAGAAGCATCCATATCGAAAAGATAAACGTCACTTTGATGGAAAGGAAGAACATGGAGTTGCACCACCTCGCTTGACAGGTGATAAGAGTTTATTTTACGTATTTTTAGTGTGTTTTATTAGTTAATTTTGGTTTGATTATTTAGTATTATAACTAAAATAACTAAGATTTTGGTAAAAAACTACATTTTATGTTAAAATGGCTAAACATTGCATTTTATGGATTTTTATGGTAAAAACTTCATATTTTGTAGGTTTAATGATTCAATCATCAAATGAAGTGCATTGAGAATATATTTGGGATTATTGATGATGGATTAAAGTTGTTGAAAATAAACTATGAAGTGTAAAGAGAAATGCAATTTGAGGACAAAAATCAAGAAAAGTCAGCTTTGATAACAACTCAGACACATTTTCGTATTTTTGACTATATCATAGCTACAATGATAGGATCAACGGTGCTCTTCGTACCATTTTGGAAGCTAAGAGATATATCTACATTTGGTATGAAGACATCAAAGCCCAATTCAGCGCGTTTTCTGGTCAAAAGGTCCGAAACACAGAAACTTATCTGGATGGCTCGAAAGCTGAAGCCCAGAATTGACGCAAGTCCTATGGTAATTTTGACCCATATCGCAGTCCACCGATCTCCACATTAGATGATTCTTGAAAGCATTGGACTCTATCAAAGGGCTACAACTTTTGTGTTTTTTGCCCAAAGCCAGTTCGGCCTTCATCATGGAAGAAAAATGCAGTTGCAGTGAGGTCAAAAGTAAAAACGTGTATGGCAGCCGCAATTTCTGTAATTTGCTCAGCCCATTTTTTTCATCTTGACACTACTTTCCAGCTAGAGTTGGAGAGAAACGTAGGCTGCACATGCTTCAGAAGACATAAGGAAGAGATATAGCCAAGGTTCCAAGTCAAAAGCCATTATTTTTGACTCCCTTAACAAATTCAGATTTGGAGAATCAAAGTGGAGAGTCATAGCAGAAATTTTTGACTGGTAAGGGAAGGACTTTGCATCAGCTTATTATATGCAGAGACATTTGGAGATGAAGGATACGGGAGAAGCTTGAAGAGTGCAGAAATGTAGTTCTTCCATTTTCTTAGTGTAGGATAGTGTAGTAAGTGTAGTTCATCCATTCTTGTATAATGGCTAGATTAGGATGAAAATGGAGATGAAGAAAGAGAAGTTGAAGCTCAAGTGACATGGGTTATCTCTTCTCCAACTCTTTATCTTTTGTATTGGATTCTTAAATATAGTTAATATACAAGTTCTGGAATTTATGTTATTTATGTGTCTTTAAAGTTTATACCTTGGGTTGGGTTGAACTTTCTATGATTATTAGTGCTTATTATTTGGCTATTTGACTGCTATGATTTGAGCAAGTTATTTAGCACTTTAACTCTTTAAATCATGATTAATATGGTACCATTAATTGTGATTATCTAAGGTGTTATTTCTGCAATGAAAATTGAGATTTAACATTAGTTCAATAAAAGTGCTAAACATAGGAGTACACTCACGAAAGTAGAGTGCACCTATGTGGTTTTTAGTGATTCATTTCATGTAATTTCACTGAAGAAATGAACTTGTAGCTAATTTCATAACCATGAGAATAGGTATGGATTAGTTATAAGTATAATTGATTCACTGCGAAAGTAGGATTCAAATGCATAAGGAAATTACACCATAATTAGCCTAGATGTAGTACTCAATGATCCAAATATAACACTTGCATGAGTAGTTAGGGATACCACAACCTAAGGAGCTTTTATTTGTTAATTTCTTGTATAAGTGCAGTAGGTTAGATTTCTTATCATTCATTGATAGTCTAAATAATAGAGAAGCTTTAGTAATACCGGTAATTGTTCACTCTTCCTTGTGGGATCGACCCGATATATACCCTAAACTACTAGTTGATCTGTATACTTGCAGTGAACGGGTGTAATTCGGTATTTTTTAGCTTGCATGTATGTAAAATACCCGTCAAGTTTTTCTTATAGCTGAGTTGAAGGAATTGTGGGATGTAGGTATGACTACTTATGATGCATCATCAAAGGAAAATTTTCAGATGCATGCTGCTTTACTTTGGACCATTAGTGATTTTCCTGGTTATGCTAATTTATCTGGTTGGAGTACTAAAGGTTATTTAGCATGTCCAGTATGTCATAAGCACACCGTTTCACACCATTTAAGACATGGTTCAAAACAATGTTACATGGGTCATCGGCGATTTCTGGAAAAGGAGCATCCATATCGAAAAGATAAACGTCACTTTGATGGAAAGGAAGAACATGGAGTTGCACCACCTCGCTTGACAGGTGATATGATCTTGGAGGAGTTGAGGTCTTATAAAATCAAATTTGGGAAGGCAGTCAATGATAACCCTGAATTACCCTTTAACTGGAAGAAACAAAGCATTTTTTTTGACTTGCCATATTGGAAGAACAATTTGTTACGTCATTGTCTTGATGTCATGCATATTGAAAAAAATGTATGTGAGACAATAGTTAGAACATTATTGAATGTGGATGGCAAGTATGATAACCTTGGTGTACGGCGTGATTTGGAAGAAATGGGCATACGAGCAGGTCTTCATCCTATTACAGATGAGTTTGGGAGAGCATACTTGCCTCCAACATGTTTCTATTTGGATAAGAAGGAGAAAGAGTTATTCTGTAAAATTCTGAAAAAGGTTAAAGTACCGGATGGTTATTCAGCCACAATTTCAAAGTCCGTGCATTTGAAACCTTCCAAGCTAACCGGACTTAAGAGTCATGACAATCACATATTATTGCAGCAACTGTTACCACTCTGTTATAGAAAACTTCTTCCAAAATCGGTGCGGTCTCCGTTGATAAAGCTGTCCAAATACTTTAGAGATTTATGTTGTAAAGCTCTTTGTCCTCGGGAACTGCTTCGTATGGAAAAGGAAATTGCTGTTGTACTATGCCAGTTAGAGCGCGTGTTTCCACCATCTTTTTTTGTTATAATGGTGCATTTGACCACTCATTTAGCAACCGAAGCAAGGATAGCTGGTCCAGTACATTATCGTTGGATGTATCCGATTGAAAGGTAACTTTTATAACTTTATAATTTCTATTTTATTGCTATGTGAGTATCATTATTAATCACTTACTACATTTGTAATTGTCTTAGGTACCTATGCACTTTGAAAAATTATGTACGAAATAGAAGTCGGCCTGAAGGTTCAATTGCAGAGGGGTACCTAGTTGATGAGTGCTTGACATTTTGCTCTCTCTACTTGTCTGATGAAGTGACAACTAAGTTCAATCGATCAAGTAGAAATGAAGATGGAGGTGAAAGTTCAACTGAAGGACTTGAGATTTTTTCTATACAAGGTCGGCCATTAGGAAAAGGAAATTCAGTTGTAATGGATGATGAAACCATAAAAAAGGCACATCAATATGTGATATTCAATTGTGAAGCCATGGATCCATATATCAAGTAAGTAATTGTACTCCATACTTGTTGTATAAAACTAATCATCTTTTAATAATGATGGATGTATATAGACAACTATGTTGATTGACTATTGTAATTGATGAAGCCAACATCGTAAATTGGTTGAAGAGCAGCATTTGCGTAGTTCAAAACATGAAAAGGAGCGGATTCATAGTGAGACATTTGCAAATTGGTTTGACAGCCATGTGAGTTAATATACAAAGTATCATTGTGCTTTTAGCTGTCCAAATTCTGTACAGTTATTTTATTAATTTACTTTTTTATTTTGCATAGGTGGATGATTTTCTACCCGAGAATGAAGTTATCTCAAAAGATTTGAGATTATTGGCCAAGGGTCCAAATGTTGTGGGTTTGAAGTATGAGAGATACATTGTGAATGGTTTTAGATTTCATACAAAATATTTGGAGAGCAAAAGAAAAAATCAGAATAGTGGGGTGATTGTTACTGCAATAACATCAAGTTTCGCAAGCACCAAGGATATGAATCCGGTTTCAAGTGACTTGGCCTATTATGGTGTCTTAAAGGATATTCTGGAATTGGACTATGGTGGAGGTCGAAGAGTGGTTTTGTTTGACTGTGATTGGGTCTCTAAGGGGAAACGATTGAAACAAGATGATGATGGGTTTACACTTGTGAATTTTATGAATGTGAAGCGCCACCATGAACCCTTCGTTCTTGCATCCCAAGTGAAACAAGTATTTTACGTGGAGGATCCTTTGGATAAGGGGTGGAATGTTGTTATTCCAACTGTACCACGAGATGATTTGAAGATGGATCCCATAGATGTTGAGATGTACTTGCAAAGTCAGCCTTCAAGTAGTCATCAAAGAGATACATTTGATGATATTAATTGGGTTCGAGAAGGTGTCATAGGAGAAATAGTTGATACTACTAGAGTGGCATCTAGTTCCAAGGGATGATCTTTGGGTATCTTATATAAATTAAATGAATGTTATCTTTTCATTTCGCTTTAATGTCCAGTAAATTCGGTTGCTTTTTATGTATTGAATTGTGGTGTATCTACATGCTTAAATTTTTTATGCTTTGCTGTTTATTACATGTTAATATGCTATTAGCTGTACACTTTCTGTTATGAATTTAAAATTGTAGTTATACAAATATGGCGAGAACAAGAGGAGGAAAAAGCTATCGAGGATCAAGGAGCTTTCAATTGCGTGATGAAGATCCTGAAAATTTGGAAAATGAGGAAGGCACTGGTATGTTATTAATTACTAATTACTTAATATTTCAGTTAGATATAATCTATAACAATAGTTTCTATTTCATAAGATATGTCATAATTGTCTATTATACTTGCAGGTGGTGGTTCTGATGATGATCAGGAGCCTAAGAAAACTCGGGGACCAACTTATATGAGACACATTTGGGGTAGACATGGTACTGACAAGCGAATTAAAGTGAAATTCAATACACTTGGTGAGCCAGTTGGTACAAATAGAAGCAAATTCAATGAATTTTTGGGAGCATTGGCAAGAATTGGAAAATATGCACCAATTGACATTGATAGTTGGCGTAAAGTTCCCAAGTCTTTAAAGAATGACATGATAGATGTAGTAAAGGTACCCATTTCTTGAACCTACTACATTAGTTGAATGCTTGTTCTCTTTTAATTGAGTATTCAATATTACAAGAAAAATTTGATCTCCCTGTTGGCATAGAAGAACGAGTTAAGCAATCAGTAGGAAAGAAATGGAGAAGCTGGAAGCATGCTCTCAAGAAAACTTGTTTCAATCCAAATGAGTCAATTGAAAGTCAAGTGCTTAAAAGACCAAAACGAGTTCTTCCACAGCAATGGAGAAATATTTTGACTAAATGGCTTTCCGAAGAGTCAAAGGTATGAAATGCTCACATAGTCATGATCATTTTTTCTGTTTGCCTATACTTAACTATTTTTTGTTATGTTTAACTATGTAGAGAATATCTGCAACAAACAAGGAGCACCGAGAGAAGAAAAAGATGAATCATAGTACAGGGAAAAAGCCATTTGCTCAAGTTCGAGTAGAAAAGGTATAATATATAAATTGATAACAACATCTAATTTTTCATTCTGATATATTCTTGGGATGTACTATTATATGTAGGAAAAAGAGGTTGGGCATTCTCTCTCTAGAGCAGATATGTTCACCATATGCTACACTAATTCTAATGGAGTGCCATCTAGTTATGAAGTTGGGGAAAAAATGGTATGTTGTTGCTGCTTATTCACTTCATTCATAACAGGCTTTTTCTGTTACGATAAGAACGAGAATGTAGTAACTTTGAATTGTTAATTTTAGGAGGAGATGGAAAGCTTAAAAAATCAACTTCCAGAAGGAGAAGAAGATAGTGTGGGTAGGAATGACGTGTATGCAAAAGTAATGGGTGAAGAAAGGAGTGGAAGAGTTCGTACATATTGTTTAGGAGTTACACAATCTGATTTGTGGGGCGATATACCAAGTCGTTCAACATGTTTTCGCTTGGTTATGGAACAAAGCGCTGCGATGTCAAAAATGGAGCGAAG
Organism: Coffea eugenioides; assembly: GCF_003713205.1. NCBI lineage: Eukaryota > Viridiplantae > Streptophyta > Magnoliopsida > Gentianales > Rubiaceae > Coffea > Coffea eugenioides. The sequence continues at coordinate 35,681 of NW_020862992.1, forward strand.
AATTCAGCAACTAGAATCAATTCAACAAGGAAGATCACAAGGACAAATTTCGCCATCTTCGCAAAGACATACTTCACAGTCATCAAATGCTATTTCTCGGCCAATAAAAGTAATAAACAGTTCAATTATGACCTTCTTTAGATGCTGCGTTCACAAATGGTTTTCATGAACATGTTTGTAATTGCTATATGTTAATTGTTGAGATTCTTGTTTTGGATATCATTATTGATTGTAATGGACTGCACTTTGGTTTTGGTACTTGTTGTGGCTGTCATTTTGGGTTGGTTCTTGTGGTACTGTGTATTGAATATCTGTTCAAGACTTGCTCTCTTATATGTGGTTATATGTTTTATAAAATTTGTTTTCAAGGTTGGGGATAAAGTTACAATAAGAAGCATGGTTGATTCGTCCAAAATTTGTGCTGTTGGAGTGGTTAGAAATTTGGATCCAACTGCTGAAGTTGGTGACATACCTTTGGGATCACATTGGTGTGAAGTTCATGTGAATGTGCCTGTGGAGAATGATGAAGAGCTAATGAGGCCATACCATAATTTTCTCAAGATTGGAGATGCAATTGGAGTAGCTATTGCTTGGCCAATAAACCTGGTAATTTTTTTATCTTATCTTTATCATTTGGTTAACTTAGTTTTTATTTATTTTCTAACATTAAAACTGTAAAAGAAGAGCTGTAGATGTGATTGTAACTTCTATTTCTTGGTTTATGACACTTGTAGGTGATTCTTGAAGAAAACTAAAGGATCGTCCTTGGGTCAAATGGCTATTTTTTGAAGACATTGTCAATGCGTTTTTTGTTGAGTTCTTGTTGAACTATTGCTTCTTTGATATGTATTGGCAATGCTACTGTAATACTCATAACTTTTGAAAAATCTCTGAATTGGCATGTAATTTGTTGACATAGCAGCAATGTCAGTTGCTTGGATTCAGTACTTTTGCACCATTTTGGCTACTTGTATTGCAGTAATTACTATGAAAATGTAAATCGCCTTGGTTTTCCTTTATAAGGTGGTAGTAATAACTTTATTATTCCAAAAATTAGAATCTATATTGTGTAGGCAGGATGAAATGTGATTCTGCTTTTGGGTATAAAATCTCGGATGGGATACAGGGCTAATGCAATATGATGTATTGACACTTAAAAGTGTCACCACTTCGAGTTTTGCGGTTCATAATATTCACAAAATTTCATGTTAACAAGTGTCAGAACAATCTAATCTAGTTACACCATGAAAGTGTCATAATATTTCATTTTACTTATACGGCAAATGTGTCATAATATCTTATTGTACTTACATAATAGAAGCGTCATGATAGATCCAATATATGACAGGCATCGAGTATCACTTTAGATTCATATAACCTTAACTGTTCTCTAGCATTTCTTGTCATTTAAAAGTGTCATTAAAACGATAAATAATAACGTTTATAAATGCCAATAGAACTACAAATTAGGACTCGTATAACTGTCATGAACTTATAGTGACGCTGGAATGGACGACGTTTCTAGCAGAGCGTCATTATAGATCAAACGTCATTACATCAAGCTATAATGACGCTTTTAAATGTCATAAAATGACATTTTTGTAGTAGTGAAGGGACACAAAAAGCCGTAAACTATCACAAAGGAAAGAAAACCGGATGTTCAAGTCAACTGCCATTAGTTTATATTAAGTCACTTAACAAATTTTTGAATAATTTTATGTGGCATCTATTTCATGACTTTCATTTTAGATTGCTTGCATTCGTTGTTTACTTTTAGTTTAATTTTTGGTTTTAGCTTTTAAGTTTAAAGTTAGCGTAGAGTTTTTAGGAAAAAAGAAAAGGAAGACATCAAAAATATGTTTTAGTCATTTTGTTTTTATTCAATGCTTTCTTGAAAGAGAAATGAAAATGAAAAATCACAAAAAAGGAGAAAAGAGAAAATTAAAGGAAAAGAGGAAAAAGAAGAAAAATTCAAAAAAAAATAGGCTTTGGTTGGATTGGAAAAATAAAAAAAGAGAGAAGAGAAAAAGGAAAAAGGAAAATTTGTTCACAAAAATATGTTTATTTCTTTAAATTCAATCTTTGGGCACTTTAGTTATTTTTATTAAGAAAAAGAAAATGAATGAAAATGAAAAAAAGAAAATGTAGAAAAAGATTGAAAAATGGCCATTTTTAGTTGTTTAGTTTTTTGATTGTTTTCATCATTATTAGTATTATTATTATTATTACCTGGTTTTTTAATTTGATATTATTTATTTATGTTTTACCAATTTTGTATTTATTGAAAAGAAAAAAAAAAAAAAAAAAGGGAAAAGAGTCGCGGCATGCACGCTGCAATTTTTTGCAGCGTGCAAAGCACAATCTCAGAGGGTCCTTTGGATGGCTGGATGTGAAGGAAGGACAGGCCCTTCATCCTCACCATTGGGGTGAGGGTTTAGTAGCCTTGAGTCCCATATAAAAGCCAAGGAAAAAGGCAGCCGGAAAAGGGAGGGGAGGATCGGAAAGAAAGAAAAACGGAGGAGGAAAAGAAATAGAGGGATCGAGAGCTGAGGGTTTGGTCTGAGAGTTGGAGGGCAACGGCGCATGAAAATCAAACAGCTAGGCGAAACTGGAAGAGGAGAGGTTTTGGGAGAGAGGGGAACGGCTGAAAAATCTGGGGAGAAAATAGGGAGAATTCACGGCAAAAGAAAAGGGAAGAAATAGAAATCAGGGAGGAATCGAAACTGAGAGTTGAGAGAGTTGAAACCAAAAGAGGGTAAAGAAGAACAAAAAGGGGAAAGGAGAGCAGGATAGAGTCGAGGAAGAGGGGAACGGTAGAGAATCTGTCTCCAAGGCTGCGACTTTTTCCAGTGAACGGCCGGAAGATTCGAGCTCCCAGAAATTTGGTTCTTACATCTCAACTTCATAGGCTACAAAGGTAGTCCTTTTCTGGTTTCGTATCTCCAAATAAACTCAGCATTTTGTATGTTTTTCCTTTTCCATTAAGACTTTATACATTTTTTAACTTTTGGTCTGCGAGTTCACGTTAAAAATTGCAGGTTTGAACATGGTTTGATATGATGTTTTATTTTGTTTCGATGTTCTGAGTTTTGATGGTTGAACATGGTTGGAACATAGTTTGGACATGGTCCGTAACTCAGCAGTTTGTTTGTCGGGAAATCAGCTTTGTTTGATAGTCATTGATCATGCCTTTTTGTCTTGGGCTATTTCTTCATGTTTGTCTTAGGCTATTTCTTCATGATTGTTCTAATGGTAAAGGTGCCAAAAAGTTAGAATTTCTGGGAAAATTTTTTTTGCATATGGAAGTGTTGGAATGTGAAAACATGATGATTGATTGTTGGGATGTGGTTCGATAATAATAAAGGTTTGTGATTTGGGTTCGAAGATTACACAAAAAAAAAACAAAAAAATGATGAAGAGTCTTGCGGCAATCTAAGGCAATTTCTTTGCCAAACAGGCTCATTGCAAACCTGCCGGTCTTCATTAAAACTCTGGTTCATTGGCCTTGTTTTCTGGTTTGTTTGAGTCAAATTTTAGCATGAATGTCAGTTATTTCTGAAGTGCTTTGAATCTGAAGTTTGACTCACAGTTGAACGGCAAACAGATTTTCATTTTGGTTGATAATTTCTGGGTAGCTAAGCTTTCTGAAATGGCTGACTTTCCTCTTTGGTTTAATGCACGTAAGTTATGTGTTTGGTTGGAGTTGAAGATGCAATATACGTGCGGGTTTGGGAAGGCTTGAAAACCTTAAATTAGAACCAAATGTTTGCTGAAATTAACCATTGAACCAGTCTTGCGCACATATGCTTTAGATTTTTGGCATGGCTTTCCGTTTAATTTTTGTTGTTCTTGATTGGCTTGTTTGTGTAGTTATTTGCTTAGTGTAAAGTTGCAAACCTGGATTTGAAAGTATTTAATCAAAGCTGTGTGTATTTGGGTTCAATAAGGTTTGAAAAAACGTTTGATTCTTTATTGGAAAAACATATGAGCAAGTGGCCGAAATTTCTGTGGCATTTGCATCCTTAGGTGTTGAGTTTGTACATTTGCATCCTTAAAACGCTTGAGCTATGGTCGAATGTTTGCTGAGAATAAGTAAGTTAAAACTGCCGAACTTTCTGTCCTAGAATTTTCCAGCCGTGACACATGAAGTTTCCCTTATTTGTTCCTTTGCTGCATTTTTCATCTAGCCATGAGTTTGCATTTGTAGTTCCCTTGCTGCATTTCTCAGCTTAGCCATGAGCTTGCATTAGTTGTTCCTTTGCTGCACTTTTCATCTAGCCATGAGTTGACACATGTTGTTCCCTGGCTACAATTCTCCAGTTTAGCCATGAACTTTCATCTTGGATTCTTTGCTGCATTTCTCATAAACCCATGAGCTTGGTGAGCTTTATATGTGTGAAGTTCATGTGAATGGAGTTGCGACATAACAACAGAAATTTTGCCGTAGATGGTTTTCTTTCTTTTGCTGCAGTTCATCTCCATAACTTGCTGTTTTCTTAGCTTCTTGCAACAACACATAAGTTGGTTTTGCCCATTTCCTTTTTGCTAGCTAAATCTATTGTAGAAAAGGGTAGTGTTTGATTGGTTTTGAAGATGTACGTTTGGCTCTAAATAGTTTGAACAACGTTTAAACATTGCTGGAATTTTGATGAGGTTAGGAACATTGAATCTTCTTGGCATAAAATTTCCTAGCACTTGCATGTTTGTTCCTGCTATGTTTTGGTTTGTTTGGGGGAACCAAGTTGGGTGTTATGTTGTTTGACTCAAGGTGGGGATGTTGCTAGATAAAACTTGTCCAAACTTGGCTTTAGTTTTTGCCAAAATCTGTTTGAAAAAAAATGCAAATGCAGCAATCTTTGAGTTGGTTTTGTAACAAAAGTGCAGCAGTTTTTTTTTTGATTTTGTAAACTTGCAAGAAATTACTTTGATTAAGTATTGTTTAAGCATGCTTTAATTGGAGTTAGTTTAATGCTTTGCTAGCTAAAGATTCATAGATGAATTTGCGGATGAGCTAGCTTAGCCTACCAAGATTTTCTTGTTACTGCCGAAATTTCCTTGTTGTTTGCCGAAAGTTTCTTGTTTGTTGCAGAAAATTTTGTTCTTTACGTATGCATGCATGCCAATATTTCTAAATGTAGCACTTTGCCCCCTCAAGTTTCCCCTTATGCCACTATGGCCCAAGTAATTGGAACATTTAATCAATTTGATCCCTCTAAGTTTCTCTTTGTGCCACAATAGCCCAAGCATGTTTTAGTATCTTGTAATTAAGTCCTAAAATCATTGCAACTTCAATCATTGTTTGACTCTTTCTTTATTTTTGGAATCTTTGAAGTGCTTAAACGATTTATTAGATTCAAATGTTTGAGTAATGCTTGTTTTTGGGGTTTTTAGTAGATGTTATGCTTGGAGATTGGATGATCATGCCTTTATTTTGGGCTTTAATTAGTTTTTTGATATTCATTGAGTTGCAATTGATGGAAGATTCATGTTGAGATGGTTTAGGTGATCGGTTGGTCTAATTTGTTTTTTTTTATTTATTATTTTTTTTATTTTATTTGATCATTTCTAAGTTGCAAAGTGAGGACGGATTCGATGTTTGATGGATTCCGAGTGTCATATTTATCTTTTATCATTATATTGGTGCATTAATCCTTTCCTTTGAATGGTTTTAGCCCAAATTAGCTTCTTCTTTAGTGACCATAGCCCAAGTTGAGTCTCGTTCACCTTACTAGCATTACACACGGGGGAGGTACAATTTCTTTTTATCTCTTTTTGTTTCTCCTATGTGCTCTTATGTGTTATGTGAATATGCCTGTCTACTTCGCTTTCCTTGCCTCCTTGCATGCATTTACTTGCTTTTACTTTTATTTAAGTCTTATGGGGTATGTGTACACCTCTTGGCTTGTAATAGATAGGGCTCGAAGAGCATTTGGTCCATTTTCCCTTCCCCTTTATGCTTTTATGGGGTATGTGTACACCTCTTGGCTTGTAATAGATAGGGCTCGAAGAGCATTTGGTCCATTTTCCCTTCCCCTTTATGCTTTTATGGGGTATGTGTACACCTCTTGGCTTGTAATAGATAGTGCTCGTAGAGCATCTGGTCCATTTCCCCTTCCCCTTGGTTGCTTGTTTTTGTTGTTACATGTTAAATTGCTTTAGTAGGCTCTTGCATCTAGTCGAGCATGCTAAGTGCTACGTGCTACGTGTTTACGAGCGTTTTGGCATGTCTACTTGCTTTCATAACCATGAATGAATGGAATGGATGAATGTACGTCACCACACTAGCCTAATGCTAGTTGTGGCTCATTTTTTCATTAGGAATTCATAGAAAGGGCTAGTCCAACGCTAGACCCAATAGGATTTTTCCTTTGTTTTTTCATTAATGCATTATTTGCCTGTTCACTACATATCACGCATTTTCCTTAGTTTTATCATTTGGCATGATCCTCGACCCCCTTTTCCCCTCACTTTAGGTTTTGCATCCCATACTAGCTATAGGGTTCATTTTGCTTGAGTGTCCCCTTCCGATAAGGGAAACGAGCGAGTGTGGCTACTCGATAGCCTTAGCACGCTAGTTTCGCCTTCTAATCAAAGGGAAAATCAAGTCACGATTTAGGTCTCCCCGTACCCAATATGCATGAATTCCCTAGGCTCATGCATTCTCAATCCACTCTATCATTACACTTTCACTTTTGTCTCATTTGCACACATGCACCTTTTTATCACCTTCACTTGCACACGAACACTTTTTTGTCTCCACTTGCACACGAACCCGTTTATCTTCACTTGCACACGAACATTTTTATCTTCACTCGCACACGAGTACTTTCATCTACATTTGCACACCTTCACTCTTATCTTATTACTTTTATCATTTTTCTCACTTCACACAAACTCACACTTTCACATGGCATGCATTCCACTCATTTTTCACGTCATTTAGGTTTAGGTGCGACCTCTCCAAAAGGATCATTATTGGGCTTCACAATTAATGTGATTGGCACCACTCAACCTTTGAAGAGAAATTTCCCCCAATCCCCCTAGGTCTAGGTTTTTGCATTCATATAGACATATCCAATACGCGATACATACCTTGGGTAGAAAAATTAGGAAAAATTGGTTCAAGTCACGCAACTAGCCTTGGCTAGGTCGAAGGGGTGCCTTGGATTTTTATCCTTGCCTTCCCCTTCGTCAAATGTGACCCCCGATCCCTCTTTTGGTTACGTAGACCCAAAAGTTCTCAAAAAGGGTTTATTTACTTTTTTTTATTCAAAAACAAAAATCATTTTTGGGTGACTTGGTACGCCCTAACTCTATACCAAGTGGCGACTCCATTTTTGATACAAAAAACTCTTTTGAACTTCACTTGGCCAAATCGTCGCGTTCTAAGTCCCATGGCCTTTTACTTTTCATTTTGCACACGCTCACACATTACACACCACACAATTCAACACGATTCAAAAAGTGGGGCGCGACAGTTGGCGACTCCACTGGGGACTTCCTAAGTGGGTCCAAGCATTTTGACTTAACCATTCGTTTTCTTTTTCTACCCTTTCTATGCATGGCATGTGGATATTAGGATTGCATTTTTCATTTTTAGGATCTTTGTCTTATGTATGTAATCAAACCAATCCCTCGACTCACGAATGTATGTTTGAATGAATGTTTACTTGTTATCTCGCGCTTGCATTGCATTTTGGGAGGTATGGGTCACCCTAGAGCCTCGCGTTGGTTCTTGACCCTTCCCCTCCAAACGAGCACTAGCATACGAGCATACGCTTTACTTCTTTTATCCCTTTTATTTTTCTTTAGTGGCTTGTCACGCCACTCCACCCTATTAGGATTAGGTGACTCACTTGGACATGTGATCACGACACGATGTGTGTGTAGCATGTTCCAATGGGTCACTCAATCTTCCGCTTAAAGCTATTGGTTGATAGCCTTTAGCTTTTGGTCGAAGATTGAGGTTTTGATAGATTCACTCAAACACGTAGCCGTGACACGATGTGTGCGTAGCGGTGTTTGGGGAATCGCTCGAGCCACCGACAAAGAACCTTGGGATTGATGACCCTTGATTTCTAAGTCTAAAGGCTCGGGGACCTGAGCTTATCGAGTCTAGATGCATTAACGAATCCCAACCTCATGCATCCATATTAGATTTGCCTAGGGTAGAGTCGACCTTATCCTGAGCTAGGGACACTATTCACGAGGGGAGGGGTCCAACCCCTTTTTCCTTTTTATTGCTTTGTTTCTTTGATTGCTTTATCTTGTTGTTACAATGTGTTATGTGTACTATCAATTGCACTAACCATTTTTTTTGTTTTCTTGGCCTGCATTCATTGTGCCATAGCAATAAGGGGCCTCTTTGGCACTCTTTTAGTGACTTACCCACTAGATAACTTACATGTTTAAATTTCAGTCATTATGCTTAATTTTTAATAAGTACATTTCATTTTAGACCTCTTCCCTCCGATGCATTATTTATGCCCTTTAGGCCATATTTGTTGCATATTTACATTGCTTTAATAAATGGCATCACGCATAAACCATAGAAAGGGAATACCACATAGGGAATCCCGTGTTTAGGAATAAGCCACCTTGTGTCTCGGATACTCAATCCAAAGAGACTTGCACGTTTACATTTTGTACCATCCAAAGGGGTAGTGCACAAGGTAGGGTAGGATCCGATCATTTTCATAGAGTGATCTTTGGAATATGAGCATCTAATAATCACTTTTTGGCCATTTTATCAAAATTGGTAAAAATCCCTTGCGTGAAGGACATTAATTTGAAGAAATTCACAAATGATTCCTTCTATTGAGACGATAAATAAATTGAGGCCAAAATTTGATTTTTTAGAAGGTCATAGACTAATGCACCTTAATAATTTTGAAATAACCAATGGCTGGACAATTCAACCAATCCATTTTGCCAATTCATTCAATAAACCATCAATTGACCAAATTACCCTTTTTAGGGTCTTTGGACCAATTTACCCTTTTTAGGGTCATTCGGCCGATTTTTGAATAAATCCCTAAATTCAATTTCATTCATTTGACCAATTTACCCATTTTTAGGGCAACCGAGCCGATTTTGAATAAATCAAGTTTCGTTCAATCTATTTGATCAATTTACCCTTTTTAGGGTGATCTGATTAATTTTGGATAAATTTCATTCAATTCATTTGACCTGTTTCCCTTTTTAGGGTAATTCGGTCGATTTTAAATAAATTGTCAATTTCATTCAACCCATTTGCCCTATTAGGGTTTCATTGTCAAATTCCAAATTGGGAAATCTAGTCAATTTTGAAGAAAACCGTCCATTGCATCCAATCACTTGATCAATTAGGGTTTTGACCCGTAATTCACTGAGAAATTTTATCAACGAATTCCAATCTCTTCGATAGGAAGTTCGTCAAGGTCAAACCCGTGCGTTTTTGCAAAATCTTGTACCGATCAAAAGTGATCCATCCATTCGGACGTTGACCTCATTTTGATAAATATCTCTCGTCACCCCAATTGACCAAATTCTTTCAAAATTATTTTTCACTCCATGAGCTGATTGGATCCATCAGGTATTGTATAGTGCCTATTCTAGCGGATTGCATTTTCATGCTAGGCCTACCCTTGGCACAAAAAGGGTTCCCCCATAGGACATGCATCCGAATTTTCTGGATATCTACTAACTCTTGCCTTTTTCTTTTCCTTTTCTTTATTTTCTTTGGAATAATTGAGCGAGAGTTGAATCTAAAGACAATTCCTTTCAAAATTCTCAGGTAATATTTAAATATAGCTTCTCGTCGAAGCCCCATCATAACGCGATCCCGTAGTCAAGCCCAGAGGAGTCGGATAGGTCTGCTACTACCGCTCAACCCGAGACTACAAGTCCCGATGTAGACACCAAATTTTTGGTGTAATTTCATTTACTGTTTATTTTTAGTTTTTTTATTTGTCGTGTTAGTTTTATTCGATTTTTAGTTTTTAGTTTATAGTTTTATTTTTATTTTTAAGTTTTTAGCATAGAATTTCTTGAAAAGAAAAAAAAGGGAAAAAAAGAAAAAGGAAAAATGAATGAAAAAGGAAAAAAAGGAAAAGGGAAAAATAGCAATTTTGTTTTTGTTTATCTATTTTAGTCATTTCTACTTAATTTATCTTTTATTTTTGTTTGGTTTATTTAGGGAAAAGAAAAGAAAAAACAATGGAAAAGAAAAATGTGAAAAATTGAAAATGGCCACTTTTTTATTTATTTTAAATTGTGTTCAATTCTGTTATTTTGTTATTATTATTATTTATATTTTATTAATTTTTGTATTAATAGTTTTTAAAAAAAAAAAAACACAGAAACGCGGCATGAAGCTGCGTTTTGTTGCAGCTTGCAAAAAATGGTTGAGACGGCTCCTTTGGCTGCAAATATGGAAATATGCTGAGTTGTTTTAGGGTTGGAAAGTCCTGATATAAAAGGAAAAGAAGGGACAGCCGCAGGGGGGAGATTCGGAAGAGAGAAACACAAGCGAAAGAAAAGAAACCTACTGAGGGAAAGTTGGCGGCTACAGCTAGGGGTTTGGAGAGGTTGAGAAGGAGTGAAAGAAAGATTGAGAGGGTGACAACAGAAAACAGAGAAAGGCTTCGGGCAAGAGGGGGTTCTGACGGAGAGGAACCAGAAAAGAAAGGAAAACAGAGGGAAGTCCGAGAGTGGAGTGACAGGAGGGAAACAAAGGAAGAAATCAAATGACGAAGGGGCGGCTGGTTAGACTTTGTGGCTTACGAAAGCATTGAAGGCTGAAGAAAATCAAGCAAGGACGGGAGAAAGGGAGGAACTGATCGATTCAAAAGAAAACAAGGAGAAGGCTGAACATCCCCAGTAGATTTCCTCATCAGAAGCTGTTTCCCTATTGTCGTCGAACCCAGGATGAAGCTTCAACTCCAACGGCAGTGAATAGGTAACCTTCACCCTTTTGTTTGTCTATTGTCATTTCATATGAAATCTGAGTTCTTGCTCTGTTATGGGTCTTGCATCAATCGCATGCTGTTTGTGTTCTTTTAAGACATCTAAAAATTTGCATTTTAGCTAGAAATGAACGTCACTTAATTGTTCATGACCGGTCCCTTTTTGTTTCCCATTCCCTCCTCTCATTTATTCGGTTCAAAAGGCTTGCCCATCTTGTCCGTGAGTTGAAGAGCCAAGCAGATGCTTGATAATCTTGTTGGAAAGGCTATATCTTTGGTCCTTATTGATGTAATCTGGATTTGGTAGAGTTCTTGGTTTGCATGTCTAAGCTAACGTTTTATGATGATTCTGGAATCTAATGTAAGCTCACTGAATGGCTAATGAAGTTGTAAGATCACAGAGAATGGAGAAGAGTTTTGCTGCATTTTTGTTTGGGCTGTTATAAATTTTCTGCCGCCCCTTTGTGTTTAGCAGTCATCAACCTGAATTTTCTTATTTGATCTTGCAATGAGTGTCTTATTTGGCTTGGTTGATGATTTGGGGAATGTCTTATGATCATTTGATTCAAAAGTTGAGGTTTGGCTGGTAATGTTTCGGTAATGAAGCACAGCAAGTTGCAAAGAAAAATTTCTGCTGCACTTTTTCCATTCTTTTGTTGATTAATTCCTTTTAATCCCTGACGGTTTGCTTAGATTCTTTGCTTTGGACCTGCAACAAAGTCTAGCTATTGTTTTAGTTGATAGCTGAGAGTTAAAATCCTGGTATTCAGTGAACCTGTTTGCATGAAATTTGTCTTGAATGAACAAAGAAAGTTGCAGCAGTTTTGTTCTTCAGATTTTTGCATATTTTTCCAGTATTTTTGCATAAGATCTTTCCAAATTTCTGGCCATTGGATTGTGATCATCATGTAGTTTCGTTGCTCAATTTAAGTTGAAGTCTAGATGAATAGTTCTGGATTAAATCTGGAATCTTTACTTGAAAGGAAAAGGCAGTAGTGTGCGCCTGTTCTTGATTGTCGAAGGTTTTGCTGCATTTTTTCTTTTTCTTTCTTTTGCTGTTAGTTTTTCTTTTGCTGGTCAGCTCCAATTTTGTTTGTTTCAATCCCACCATGAAGTTGTGGGTTTAGTTGATAATTTTGTTTCCATGGTAAACGGATAGAATTGCATCTGGACATTGCCGCAAGCTTGGGACAAAAAGTCAGCAGAATTCATTCCTTTTAGTTGCAGAATTTTAAGTTCTTTACGTATGCATGCATGAAATAAATTCTAAAATTGGACTTTAACCCCCCAAGTCTCTCCTTATTTCACTATGACCCAATCAATTAGAGAATTTCATCATTTTGGTCCTTGTTAATTTTAAATTGTGCCACTTCATTGTTTGTTTGTTTTAATTAATTACCATGCCTAGTTTAAATTGCACTTAAGTTATGACTTTAGGGACCTTATGACTAGGTGAGCCTTGTTTTGCACATTTTCTTTAATTTTCCCAAATAAATTGGTACCTTGACCATTTCTTTTATTTTGGAGGATAAATGAATGATTTCACTCCATTTAAGGCATTGATTCGAGGGAGGTACACTCTATCCCATATTTGCACTTCATTTGACCCTACGTGCTCCTACGTGTTATGTGAATATGCATGTCTACGTTGCTTGCCTTGCCTTGCCTAAATTCCTTTCAATTATTTCATTTACTTTTGCTTTTATTTTATTCATTAATGGGGTATGTGTACACCTCTTGGCTTGTAATAGATAGGGCTTGGCGAGCAATTTGGTCCATTTCCCCTTCCCCCTTTTGAAGTCTTATTATGGGGTATGTGTACACCTCTTGGCTTGTAATAGATAGGGCTCGGAGAGCATCTGGTCCATTTCCCCTTCCCCTTGGTTGCTTGCTTTTGTTGCTACATGTTTAATTGCTTTATTAGGCTCTTGCATCTAGTCGAGCATGCTAAATGCTATGTGCTATGTGTTTACGAGTATTTTGGCATGTCTACTTGCTTTCATAGCCATGAATGAATGGAATGGATGAATGTACGTTTCCGCTAGTCCAACGCTAGTCGGAATTCATAGAATGGGCTAGTCCAACGCTAGACCCTTAGAGATTTCCCCTCATTAGCATATCATTTGCTTGTTCACCACATATCATGCATTTTTCTTAGTTTTATCACTTGGCATGCTCCTCGAACCCCTTTTCCCTTCATTTTAGGATTTTTGCATATCATGATAGTTGTAGGGTCCATTTGCTTGAGGGTCCCCTTCTGATAAGGGAAACGAGCGAGTGTGGCTACTCGATAGCCTTAGCACGCTAGTTTTGCCTTCTAATCAAAGGGAAAATCGAAGTCGACAAGTTAGGAGTCATTCCCATACCCGACCTGATGCATTCCCTTAGGTTCATTCATTCTCATTTATCACTCACTCATTCTTTTCAATTCACATTTTCCTTTCCTTATTGTTCATTTTGATTTCTACTTCACAAAATTGCATTTAATTACACCTATATGCACTTATCATTATATTTCATACACTTGCACACAAACACTTGGAATTTTCATACAATTGCACACGTGCACCTTTTCATACACTTGCACACAAACACTTGGATTTTTAATTTCTTTCATACACTTCCACACTTGCACTTGAGTCTCATTTGCATTAATCGACCTCTATGAGGTGTTCCTTTGTTGGCCGCCACAATTCATGTGGTTTGGGACCAAAAGCCTCACAAGAGACATCGTAGAATTTAGGATTGCATTTTTCTTTCCGTTCTGCATTCACATAGTCATATCCAACGTGCGAACATACATTGGGTAGAAAACTAGGAAAAATTGGTTTAAGTCGCGCAACTAGCCTTGGCTAGGTCAAAGGGGTGCCTTGGATTCTATCCTTGCCTTCCCCTTTGTCAAACGTGACCCCCGAACCTTTTTCTTTGGCTTACGTGGACTAGGAGTCGTTTTAAAAAGGGTTTTGCTACTTTGTCTTTTAAAAAAACACTTTCTGGGTGACTTGGTACACCCCAAATCTATACCAAGTGGCGACTCCGTTTTCATATTTAAAAAACCCTTTTTAAAATTTCATTTGGCCAAATCGTCGCTTTCCAAAGTCCCATGGCCTTTTTACTTTTCATTTTGCACACGTTCACACCACACTTCACACACACATCACCAACACACATTTCACATTCATTCAAAAGTGGGGCGCGACAGTTGGCGACTCCACTGGGGACTTCCTAAGTGGGTCCAAGCATTTGGCTTAGCCATTCATTTCCTTTTTCTACCCTTTTTATGCATTGCATTTGGATATTAAGGTTGCATTTTTTATTTTAGGACTTTTTCGCATCGCGCGCGTATCAAACATTTCCCTCACTCACGTACGTGTGATTGGTTGATTGGATGTTGTTTACTTGTTTATCTCGGGCTTGCATTGCATTTGGGAGGGGGTGTGTCACCTTTAGAGCCTCGCGTGGTTCTCAACCCCTTCCCTCAAAATAGGGGAACACTTCATACGTGCACGTTTACTTGCTTTTATCCCATTTTATTTTATTTTTCGTGGGCGTTTCCCACACCACCTTGTAGGATTAGGATCGATTGCCTTGGGTAGGCGGCTGGTGTGCTCTGCGCCCATAGCGCTACCTAAGGGATCACTCGAGCCACCGATCAAAGGCCCTGGGAGTGATGACCCTTCGCCTTTAGGTCTGAAGGCTTGGGAGCCGAAGCTTTATCGAGTCTAGGCATTAGTGAACCAAACCTCATGCATCCATATTAGCATTTTCCTAGGCTAGAGTCAGCCTCACCCTATTTTAAGCACATTAGGCACGAGGGAAGGGGTTCCACCCCTTTTACTTGTTTTATTGTATTTCTTTTCTTAATTGCTCCCAATGTGTTATGTGTACTATCAATTGCACTAACCATTCTTTTGTTTTCCTGGCTTGCATTCATATGCCTTAGCAATAAGAGGCCTCTTGGGCACTCTTTTAGTGACTTACCCACTAGATAACTTACATGTTTAAATTTCAGTTATTGCACTTGATTTTCAATAAATACATTTCATTTTTAGACCTTTTCCCCCCGATGTATTATTTATGTCCTTTAGGCCGTATTTGTCACATATTTACATCGCTTTAATAAACTGGCATCATGCATTAACCATAGAAAGGGAATGCCACATAGGGAATCCCGTGTTTAGGAATAAGCCACCTTGTGTCTCGGATACTTAGTCCAGTGAGACTTGCACGTTTACCTTTCTCGTACCATCCGAAGGGGTAGTGCACAAGGTAAGGTAGGATCCGATCATTTTCATGGAGCGATCTTTGGAATATGAGCATCTAATAATCACTTTTTGGCCATTTTATCAAAAATTGGTAAAAATCCCTTGCGTGAAGGACATTAATTTGAAGAAATTCACAAATGATTCCTCCTATTGAGACGATAAACAAATTGAGGCCAAAATTTGATTTTTAGAAGGTCATAGACTAATGCACCTCAATAATTTTGAAATAACCAATGGCTGAACAATTCAACCAATCCATTTTGCCAATTCATTCAATAAATCATCAATTTGACCAATTTACCCTTTTTAGGGTCATTCGGTCGCTTTTGAATAAATTATCAATTCAATTGACCAAATTACCCTTTTTAGGGTCTTTTGACCAATTTACCCATTTGTAGGGCAACCGAGCCGATTTTGAATAAACCAAGTTCCGTTTAATCTACTTGATCAATTCACCCTTTTTTAGGGTGCTCTGATTAATTTTGAAATTTCTTTGAATTCATTTGACCTGTTTCCCTTTTAGGGTAATTCGATCGATTTTAAATAAATTGTCAATTTCATTCAATCCATTTGCCCTATTGGGGTTTCATTGTCAAATTCCAAATTGGGAGATCTAGTCAATTTTGAAAAATCGTCCATTGCATCCAATCATTTGATCAATTAGGGTTTTGACCCGTAATTCACTGAGAAAATTTGTTAAAACGAATTCCAATCTCTTCGATAGGAAGTTCGTCAAGGTCAAACCCGTGCGTTTTTGCAAATTCTTGTATCGATCAAAAGTGATCAATCCATTCGGACGTTGACCTCATTTTGACAAAGTGTCTCTCGTCACCCCAATTGACCAAATTCTTTCAAAATTATTTTCACTCCATGAGTTGATCAGATCCGTCAGGTATGGTATAGTGCCTGCTCTGGAGGATTGCATTTTCATGCTAGGCTTACCCTTGGCATAAAAGGGTTCTCCCATAGGACATGCATACCGATTTTGCAGTTTTGCCTACTAACTCGGGGTATTTTTCTTTTGTTTCCCCCTCCCCTGCATTCATAAAAATATTTCAATAAGACGAAAATGTTCTTCTATATCTGATGATAATTTTAATCCAATAAAGTTTGAAGATTACAAGTGTTATTTGATTCTTGGGCGGATCCTACGATGAAAACCCTCTGAGAGATGTTGTAATTGTTTTCCAAAGGGAAATTTTGTATATTTGAAAAGGAGACAAAAGTGTATATGTGGAGCTCTTTACAAGTTTCTCCCTTCTCACTTGTATCGTAATTGAATGAGAAAATTTGTTTCAAACTTTTTCAGCAATAAACTGTTTGGACAATCATTGTTTTGTGTATATTTATGTACATTTCATTCTTTATTCTTATTCATTGGAGATTTCATGATGAATTTTAAGAAATAAGACTAAATTGGGATTTTTTTCAACCTCCGACCTGAAAATTCACAATAAGAGTGTTCAGAATTAAAAGAGGTCATTCAGAAGGCCCAATGAGATATCTTTTTTCCTTCACTGAACCCCAAAATAAAATCAGTCACATTGATTGATAAATCGCAAATTGGGGCCATCTTTGCTTGAAAATATCCATTGTGTTTAATCGATTCAATCACATCTAAGTGAAAGCAGAAATGTGCATCATCCTTATTCGTTTGGAAAATTTGGAGTGATACTTCGAGCATTCTTTTCTCTACCTATACAGATTTTTATCACTTGCTCTCCCATTTGAGCCTATGAAAGAATAATTTCGTTTCAAATAAGAGCCCTAATGATCACTACCCTATGTTGGAAAATTTTCAAATATCAAATAGGGGAATGGATTTTCAATAACCGTTTCGTTACTTTGGTTGTCATGAGGTGTAAGAATGATGCTTTGGCCGTCGTTTCTACAACCTAAACACTGATCACCCCTTGCATCCCCATTTTGAGCTAAAATTGGTGGTTCTTTTCTAATGCACTTATGATCGTACCCCGCATTGGGGAAGGAGATTGGAAAATTTTAAAAAGAAAAAGGAAAGGGGAAAAGCAAAAATGCTCGAATAAGGAGGGAACCGCAAATTGTGGAAAATTGACTCCACTTGGGTTCCGAATTTTGAAAAAAGAGAAAAGGAAGGGATTTGTCCGCGTGGATCGCCTATGTTTCACATATGGATGAGTAAGGGTCTTCCTCAATCAGTTAATTCAGGTACATGCTAAAAATTTCCCATTAATGAATGTTTCCTTTCAGAGTTATTGTAAGGAATGGAATAAAAGTCAGGCCCTCTTCTTTTCCAATCAAGCATTCTATCTCTAGTTATCCCTTTTGAGCCTTCAGAATAAAATACTTCGTTTGGCGAACCCTGAGAATCGCAAACCCCACACTGGGGGCGAGTCTGAGTTGAAAAGAAAATTTCAAGAAGTGAAAAGTGAAAAGCAACAAGATCAAAAACAAAGGAAGAAAAAGAGAACCTCAGTTCAAAAATAAACTGGGGCAAATTTCAAAGAATGGCAAAAAGCCGGAGAGTCAAAAACAAAAAAGAAAGAAAATGAAAGTAAAAAGCCTCAATCGAGCATAAACTGAGGCAAATTCTGATTTTACCCTAAAATAGGGTTGGCGCAACAATGCGATCTCAGATTCTTCAAACCAGTTTTGAAATCCGTTTTCAAGCCTTAACTTTTCTGAAGCACCCCACCTGACCCCATTACAAAACCGAAAGTCCTGACTTCTGTTCTTTGCAATAGCCCTGTCAAGCAAATTTCTGATGCCGGAAGTTTTTGCTGTATTCTGAATTGATTAGGTGTGAGGTTGACACTGCTCTTCATGTGAAACCCCGCGAAGGGGGAAAAAGAAAAGGAAAAATGAGCAAAATGAATGCAAAGAAAGATGCAAAAGGATTTGATGTTGAAAGACCCTGTTGGGTGATGATAAAAAGTCAAACCAAGTCCAAGAACCTGGAGTCCAGATGAGGGCGATGTTCAAAAATGCGATCTTCAGTGCAATGTCCTTTGAAAATTGCTTCTTTAGCTATCGTTTTCAAGCCAAATTACAAGCTAATAAAGTCCATCGTTGACTTATTCTTTCATGACAATCCAAAGTGACGATTATGCTCGTACGAAATCCATCAATCATTTGTGATCATAAGGGCATAACCCGTTTCCACATGTTTAGCTATCACTTCTGTCCATATGTTACAAGCCTAGAAAGCTTGTATGTTGACTAAGTTTTCTTGAAAATAAGGGTAACAAACTTTTTGCTTTCACTAAGATGTGACATTGAATGGATTACATACAACTGGGGCACAAAAATGAGACAGATTCTTATCTCCCATTTCCTTAGCCATTTCAAAAATAAAGTCACTTGATTGGTCCTGAAAAGATGAGTCAACCAGAAGTGGTGACCCATTACCCTAAGCACCAATGCTAAAAGTAAGGAAGAAATCTTCTTCTTAAATTTGGTGTTATTTCGAGGAATTCATCATGAAATTTCTGCATGAGTTCAAACTTAACGATTAAAGTTTCTTCACATTATTGTATATGTGCACTCTTTTCTAAATTTTAGAAAGTGCGGTTTTTCTTTGTTCAAGTAAATGGGAAATCATCCAAACCAATTTTTGCAATCAAATGGGCCCAAACTGGGGCAAAATTTTTATTTGCAAAATTTCGCAAAATAAGCCCACACAGGGGCAGATATTTTTGTAGTCCAATTGAGGATTTCGTCCAAGAATCAAAATAATGCATTTTTCAAATCAGTCACGCTCATTTGAGTGCATGTAAGCCCTGTGCAGGTATTCATAGTTGAAATCGACGAAAGAGCGTCTGGTGATATGGAAGGCCGATGCCGAAGAAAGAGAGCAGAAAGAAGGGAAAAGGGCCCTACACTGGGGCAAATTATTTGTGAAAAAGACTCTCTCGAATAATCAGAAAAATTCAAAAATCAAAAATCAAGTTCAAATTCTTGTTTCTTGGAAAATCAAATTTAATTTCTTGTTTCTCAACAAGTCAAATTCAATTTCTTGACCAATTGGATGGCAGGATTGGGTCTTATCCCACTGAACATCACAAAATCACGTTGGGCCTGAGTTTCGTGCCGCCAACATTCCAAATGTCACGTTGGGCCTGAGTTTCGTGCCGCCAACATTTCAAATATCAAGTTGGGCCTGAGTTTCGTGCCGCCAACAGTTCAAATGTCACGTTGGGCCTGAGTTTCGTGCCGCCACCAGTCCAAATATCACGTTGGGCCTGGATTTTGTGCCGCCAACATTCCAAAGATCCCGTGGGCCTGAGTGTTCGTTGCCGCCAACAGTTCAAATGTCACGTTGGGCCTGAGTTTCTGCCGCCACCAGTCCAAATATCACGTTGGGCCTGGATTTTGTGCCGCCAACATTCCAAAGATCCCGTGGGTCTATCCCAATGATCAAAGCATCTTCGGGTCAGTCCCAAGATCAAAAGCATTTTCGGGTCAGTCCCACGATCAAAAGCATTTCCGGGTCAGTCCCACGATCAAAATCATTTTCGGGTCAGTCTCACGATCAAAAGCATTTTCGGGTCAGTCCCAAGATCAAAAGCATTTTCGGGTCAGTCCCACGATTCAAGCCATTTCCGGGTCAGTCCCAAGATCAAAAGCATTTCCGGGTCAGTCCCAAGATCAAAAGCATTTTCGGGTCAGTCCCACGATCAAAAGCATTTCCGGGTCAGTCCCAAGATCAAAAGCATTTTCG
>NW_020862993.1:0-116014 GCF_003713205.1 Coffea eugenioides
TTACCGCAAACTCAAAATGCCCATATCGAGTATTAAACGCCATTTTTTGGCACATCCTCCTTTCTAATTCTCAACTGATAGTACCCTTGTCGCAGATCCAATTTAGAAAATACCACCGCCCCTTGTAACTGATCAAACAATTCATCGATGTGGGGCAAAGGATATTTATTCTTAACAGTTACTGCATTCAGTCCTCGATAATCAATGCATAACCTTAAACTCCCGTCTTTCTTTTTAACAAATAGCACTGGAGCTCCCCACAGTGACTCGCTCTCATGTATGAATCCCCGTTCTAGCAAGTCCTGTAATTGTACCTTTAACTCCTTAAGCTCAGCAGGTGCCATTCGATAAGGGGTTTTAGAAATGGGAGTAGTTCCGGGTACTAGATCAACCTTAAATTCAATCTCCCTTTCAGGTGGCAATGACCCCAACTCCTCCGGAAATACGTCAGGATATTCTCAGATTACCGGCATGTCCTCCAACTTAATTTTTTCTCCCGGAGTATTAATTAGAAAGGCTAGATAACCGTGCGCCCCACGACTAAGCAATTTCCTAGCCCTTATTCCCGAAATGAGTGCAGATGAGGCTAACATACCCCTCACGTCTAACTTCAAAGTTGCCTCTGTGAGGACTCGTAAAAACTATTATTTTTTTAAGCCTAATTTGTGGCTTAATAAATTATTTAATTGGATATTTGCCTCGAGGAATATTTTCTAGTCTTATTAGACCTAAATACATGGTAATATAACTTCGTTATATTTTTAAAGTAACTCATTTCACGAATTAATTTCCTGGAGCGCGTTTAGTAAAAATAGTGAATAGTGCTTGGAGTTTTTATCCGCTTGAGAGTACAATAAGTTTGGAATATTGGAGACATGTACAATGGACCTAAATTAGGTATTTTAATGTTTAAATACTCAAGTGATAGTTATTAGTACTATCGTTATAAGAATTTCTCGGAAGTTTCGCGTTATCGCGCTTAAATTGGAGATACGCGTTTTTATACGCGCGATTTAAATTTAGGAACTTTAGACCCTTATTTTGGGACGATTGAGAGTGAATAATATTTATATGAATATAAGTGCATTAGAGGTTTAGTGCACCAGTGAAACAAATTCCAGAGGAATCGAACACGAAACGCGCGGGAAAAAGAGTTAACCTTTGAATCAATGAGAGCCACACATTTTAGTTTCACATGGGTGCATCACACCAGATCAAAACCCTCCACTTTATCACCTCAAACAGCCGTGCAACTCTTCTTTTCCTTCTTCATTCCAGCCGTGCAACTCCAAGGATAAAAACAAGACCAAGTTCTTCATTTTTCCTTCATCAAATCTTCATCAAACCTCTTCCAATTCACTCCAAATTCGAACTACACTTAACTAAACATTTAGAGATCCCATTGAGCTAAGAAAAGGAGCTGCTATCCATGGTTTTCTTGAGCATCAAAGGGGCCGAAATTTCTGCCTTCATCCTCTAATCAAGTAGGTGTTAATCCAACGCTTAAATCTTGCTTTATGAAGATCATCTTACATGTATAAGGTAGTATTTGCATTTGGGTAGCTTGTTTATGGTGTAAAATGAAATGGGTGGGCTCTATGAACTCCCACCTTTGTCTTGAGGACTGATCTCATGCTTGATGATGGATTTAATGGTGGTTTAGTGCTTAAATTAGTGGATTAATGTTGTATTGTTGGTAGAAAATCATAGGAGGTGCTTGGAGCAAAAGTGACCGTTTTACCCCTGCCTTGTCCGACCATTTTTGTGCACAATTTTGAGGTTCTAATGACTTGATTATATTTTTTACATGTTATTGTGAGTGTGTACAAAATTTCATTGAAAAATAACATGATTTGGTTGGTTAAATGAGTTGATTTCCAAAGTTAGCAAAACTGGAAAATGAATCCCGTATTGCCCAGGCAGTCATCTTGTATCGGCTATAACTCTTTACTCCGATGTCGAAATCAAGTGCCGTTTGTGGCACTGGAAACTAGACATTCCCATATTTCCATTGGTACCAATTTTACATTCTGGTTCCACTTGAGTGAGCCACACCATTCGATTGAAAAACACTGTCCTGTTTCGTTGCTCTCCAGGAGACAGGACAGAAATTGCTTCTTGATGCTCAAAAACGAGCTGTTTGTGAATGGAATTTGAAAATGGTTTCTTCTGAGAAAATTCAGCTTTATGAGATAGCTTTCCAACGCCATCAACCACGCCCAATTCCAAGTTGAATTGAGTGAGTTGTGGCCAATGTTTGAAACTGCTACAGTGATAGAATTTTTCACTTGGACAGATTTGTAACTAACAATGATTTGGGACTTGTTTTCTGAAGCTTCTTGGTATAAATCACCTATAAAATGTACCTTAGACATTATCTACTGAAATGAACCGTGTTTGAGGTGTTTTATTGGCCAAACGTTTGAAAATGGAAAAATGGAAGTCCAAGGCAGATTTGCCGAGGAACTTCTTGGGACTTTAGTGATTTCGTTAACCAACTTTACGAATGAATTTTCCTACGAAATTTGGTAGAGAAATAGCCCTTATATGGTAGGATAATACTGCCAAATTTGGTGCCATTCCAAGTCCGTTTCAGTGTTCAACCAACGTCCCAAAGTTCATGTTTAAATCTGGAAATTCTTGATCGAGGAGGAAATTTTAGCCAACTTTGAGCTGCTATATCTTGGCGCTCAAAACTTTGATTCTTGTTCCGTTTGTTTTGTTTTAAACTTTGATTGTAGCTCTAATTGAGTTCTAAATTTCGGAGGCTAGTTCGTATTGTGTGAATTTTACTGGATTTTCAAAGTTGGTCAAAAACCAACCCCGGAACTGTCTTAATGGTCCAAAGCAGCAACCTTGAGTCAATTTTTGAATATCTTCCGTTTGGAATCATGGAAAAGTATCTTCTAGGAACTTTTAGTGCTTTTGAAGAAGTTTCCAACGGTATCAAGCTTTCTAATTATGGACCTACATAGTGCAAGATACGATTTTTCTAAATTGACACCCAAAGCTGAAATTTGTCAATTTCTTAGAAAATGAGATTTTGGAAACTTGCCTTCTTTTCTCGATACCGATTGAACATTTTGAACTCGATTTCATGGAAAATATTAGTCTCTCTCTTTAGACTTTAAAACTTTACTCTTGATCCTCGATTATTAATAATTAAGGCCCAATTAATGAATTCTCCTTAGATTGTATAACCTTCTTTGATAAGTAGGGGTTCTAAGTGATAGTGTATAATAGTTAATGGTTATTTGCCCAGGCGCTCAAGGGGACCTTCAAGAGGAACTCGAAGTGGACGCCTAGACATTTGTTTGAGTATTACTCTCTTGTTGCTATAGGTGAGTGTTCCATATAGGAATACGTAATTGGAATAAGTCTATGACATGCATAACCCATGATTATTAAGTGTTAAGTGCTATATGTTAAGTATTTACCACACTCATGCATATCTGAATAAGGTATACTTGAATTACTCGACATGAAATACCTGAAATATGTATATTTGAACTATTCGATATGAAATGCTTAAAGAGCATATTTATGTGATTACTTGAAATACTAGATATGAAATGCTTGGAGAGCATATCTACATGATGTGTTTAAATGATTAATTATTCTATGACAGCATAAGTCGGTTGGAGTGAATCTCCTCGACTCTTATGTGAAAAAAGTGAAAAAAACGGCCAATGGTGGCCTATTAAAATGACATATGTCTACCAATTAACCGTAATTACCACCGTTTACCGTTTACCGTGTTTACTTACCGTTTTCTAATCCATTTGGCTACTTGCTTACTTGATTATCTGCTTACGTGATCACCAACTTACTTGATCACTTGATTATCATGAATCGCATGTTATATGAAGCTGTCCATCATTGTTAGGCGAGTGTGTACTTTACCTCACTCGACCTACTCAAATGATGAATTTTACCTTTTGCCGAATTACTTGATTACTTGTGCATGTTGTAAGCTCTAAGCTGAACTGGGCCCTGCTCATGGTTACTAACCTACTCGAGCCAGGACTGGGCTCGGTCGGGTAGGTTGGAACCTTGGGACACCGTTTCGGTATACTCGAGTATTACCACTGGAGGGATAAGGTGATGGCCAGTCAAACCGAGGGGATCCGGAAGTCATAAGGTGCAGATGACCGACAGAGTTCCACTGGAACACCGTATCCTACAGTATATGTTTACCTGGTATCATGATGATTGTTTCGTGCTAAAATGCCAACATGAAATCCTGAGCTATGCCTGTAATAAGCTCCAATCACTCGTGAACTATACATGCTAATGTCTCATACCATGATAAATGTCTCAAATTACCCGTACAATGATTATCACCTCATGATAACATGCCATTGTGTAACCTTGAACCATGCATATGATATGCCCAACTTACTTGATTTATTTGAACTGTTAGAGTGTCTTGGAACTTCACTGGGCTGTGTAGCTCATACCACGTTGTGGATTTCTTTTACAGGATTCGAGACCAAGGGTGCTCGTGAGTAGTACTAGATTGTTTTCTTTTGAAAACTTTAAGTTATATTATAACGGATGGCTATTGTACCCTTTTCCGTTGGGTTGTATTTAAGCTTGAAAGCTACATAATTGTAAGTGTGAGATATTTGAAGTACTTTAATTATGTATTGAAGTTACTTAAAGTATTTCGAGCTTTTGAATGATGGATTGTAGTGAGTCCTGGCGAGAGCTGGGCAGGCGTTCCGCGGATACCCTTTGGTTCGCCTTAGGGAGAAGTGGGGGCGTCACAGTTGGTATCAGAGCTTAGGCTTCAGATCTTTGTAGTGTATCCTAAGCTTAAATGTTTAGGATGCCGGACTGTGGGACTGGTTTGAAAGTTAAATGATTGCTTGTAGCGATGAAATTTAGAGCCAATTCACGTGGTCTCTACAAAGGAGCAAGATAGGACCAAGTGGTGTTATGGTCCTTACTATGTGATTGAGTAAAGGTTTAAGTGCCCTTCTAAAAATGTAAGCTGTGAATCATGAATGTTATAGGTTGTAAAACCTTTATCTTGATGATTGGAGGGAATTTGATATGTATGTTGGGTAGGAATCTCGAATGTGGTGATTTACTCTTGGGACCGGCCGGCTCGAGCTGTGAATTACCTTATTTCGGATTCTTGTACCCGAGTACTTGAGAGTTGAGGGCAACCATAAGGACTTTATATCTCCATTTTTGGGGAATAAGAATGAATCGATATTTCATGTGAATGGTTACAGGAAACCAATAATTGTTTGGTTAAGATGGTACAATAATTAAGAGTGGAAGATGGAAAATATCGTAACGCAAAAGATCCTTGTGTTGGGATTGAAATCAAGCATGTTAGGGAACGAGAATCATCTAGTTTCAATTAATCTAGTGGATCCCTACTTGTGATCTTTCATAGTGAGACGATGGGAGTAGAACCTAAGAGTTTGCGCCTTGGAGATGAATGTACTGGTGATAATCATTTGTTTATTTTTGTTATTGACTTTGACTTGGCATGAACTTTACTTGACCATAATTTGTGTTATGATTTAATGAACTCTAGTTTGTGTTTACTTGCATAGTGATAATGTTATTTGTGTAAGTGACTTCATCATTTTTAAATGTTGCTATTGGTATATGAGTATAGTTCAATTTAACTAAGTGTGAGGGTTATGCATGTGCGTATAGATTAGTTGTGAACATGGAAACTAGAGGACAACGAAAGGGACGTCAACCTAGACAACCCCGAAATGAAAGAGTAGCTAATGGGTCCGATATTGATCAAAACGTTGAGCTAAGTGCTGGGAGAGGAAATGACCAGATGAGACAAGTTTTAACTCGCATGACGGATATCCTAGAGCTCTTGGTAGCTCAACAAGGTCAAGGTGTTGGACAAGGAAACCAACGTGAAAACCAAGAGATAGGGGAGTGTAGACACCAAATTTTTGGTGTAATTTCATTTACTGTTTATTTTTAGTTTTTATTTGTCATACTAGTTTTATTCGATTTTTAGTTTTTAGTTTATAGTTTTATTTTTATTTTTTAAGTTTTTAGCATAGAATTTCTTGAAATGAAAAAAAGAAAAAAAAAAGGAAAATTTGTTCACAAAATATGTTTATTCAATCTTTGGGCACTTTAGTTATTTTTATTAAGTTATTTTGAGAAAAAGAAAATGAATGAAAATGAAAAAAAAGAAAATGTAGAAAATTTGAAAAATGGACATTTTGTTGTTTTTATTTAGTTTGTTTTTTTTATTATTTATTTATTTGTTTTCGTTCTTATTATTATTGCATGGTTCTGTCATTTTGTTATTATTATTATTATCATTTATATGCATTCTTTTTATAAATAAAAAAAAAGGAAAAAAGAGATTACCGCAGCATGCACGCTGCATTTTTTTTTTGCAGCGTGCGAGGCACAACCTCAATGCCCATCGGATGGCTAAGATAAGGGGCTGAGAGGAGGTTGATTGCTGGCCATTGAGAGCAGGTTTAGGGGATTGGGAGATGGTACAAAAAGGAAAGAAGACATCAGCCGCAAGGGGGGGCTTCATCGTGGGGAGAGTTTTGCAGCTAACGGGAGCGGAAAGAAAAAACGGGAAAAAACTGGACAAAGGGGGAGAGGATACGGGGAGAGAGTTAGCAGCTGAGGAAAAGAGAGGAAGCTTTTCTGGGCTAAGGAAAAACCGAGAGTGAACAAGGGGGGAGAAAGAGTGAACGGCAGAAGGAAAAAGGAGAGAGAGAGAGCTGGGGAAGTGACGGAAAAGCAAAAACCAGCAAAGGGAAAAGGAAGGAGAGAGGGGAGTGGCCGCTTGAAGAGTAAGGAAACTGAGCGAGGGGAAGGAAGTTTTTAGAGTGAGCTAAGCGAGAAAGAGGATCTGAGAGCAAGCAAAGAAAATCTGAGGATGATCTGAAAGCAAGCAAAGAAAATCTGGAAAATTTGGAGAAAGACTTCAAAGCTGA
Organism: Coffea eugenioides; assembly: GCF_003713205.1. Taxonomy (NCBI): domain Eukaryota; kingdom Viridiplantae; phylum Streptophyta; class Magnoliopsida; order Gentianales; family Rubiaceae; genus Coffea; species Coffea eugenioides. The sequence continues at coordinate 6,954 of NW_020862993.1, forward strand.
GAACGGAAGGAGAAGGATCACTCAACGAATCAGCCTTTTCTGCAGCAAAAGTACTCGAGCGTATCTGGGCAGATTTCAAGGTTAATCAGCACTTTCAGGTAAAGATTTTCCTTTATTTGTGAGGATTTCTACATGTTTTCACAAAAGATGAAGCCATCGGAGGTTATTTTCTTGATGTTTACTACTGATTCAAGTTTTTGCTGTTTCTATGATTCTGTCATATTGTTCACTTGCTAAGTCATGATTCGGGTATGATCAATAGCAAGGGTTTAGAGTTTTTATAGTGGCCACCCGATGAACTCATGGGTTTTTGCTTAATGTTTACATTCAGTCTTTGCATATGTAGAAAATGTCTTAAGGACTGCAGACAGGTCTATTCTAATGTTTCTTTGGCTGTAGTTTCTTTGGGTTTCTTTGGGTGCGCATGTTTGATGGGAGAATGGGTGGGAATATGTTAAAAGATTCTGTTTTTGCTGAATGGGTTGAACCTCTGCATGTTTTCTTGAAAACGTTGAGTTAAAGGTAGATGTTCATATCATGTAGTTGCATTTTTCTTTCCCTTTCCCTGTCATAAGTTCGCGCATTTGATGTTGGGTTGATGACTGTGAAAAATCTGATTTGAATGTCATGAAGGCTGGTTAGATGTCTGCTATGTTTGGTGGCTTGGGTTATGTGGTATGAACATATCTAAATTGAAGTGGAGGAAGTGAAAGTTTGCTGCATTTTTTTACCGTATTCCCTTCCATAGCAGTCTAATGAATCTTCACACTTAAGTGACATGTTCAATCTGGCATTAAAGAGAAGGAATGGACAGCTTTATTAGATTGAGTTTGCATGTTTGAGTCACTTAAAACATTGGAACTAAGATCAAACACTTTGCTGGAAAAATAAATTTCAGGTTGCCAAACCATTTTTTTTGTGTGAATATGCTTCCAGAATTTTGCCTCAGTCCCCTCTATATTGTTGTTTGTTTGGATATTGAGGTGATGTGTCTTGTTGTATGGCTTCAAACTATGATTTTATCTGAAACATCTTCGAGCCAGGCTGCATATTTTGTCCAAAAGCTGCATTTCATCCTCACACTTTTGCTGTTTTTCTTTTTCTTCCTGCAAGCTGCTCACATGAACATTTCTGTCCAGAATTTCTGTATCAGCTTCTCCTATGTTTCTGTTTTGTTTGGATGGCGGAATCATGTGCCTTATTGTCTAGCTGGAAATCATGATTTCGTTTGAGAAAAGTTGCAGCAAAGCTTTCTTTTGTTTTCTTTTCAGATTTTTGCAGAATGCATGAGCTTTCTTTGCGTCTTTTTGCATGAGTTCCTTCTATGTTTTGCTTTGGCTGAATGTTGAACTTGTGTTGCATGTTGCTGCGATAAGTTTTGGGATGTTTTGGTCGAAAGGTTTTGATCAAATTGATTGAGGTTGAGGTTTGCTGGCGGGAGTGCAATTTGCGATGGTTTTTTGGCTGCAGAAATGTTTGTTGTTTTTAGTTGCAGAAGGTTTGAAATGCAGAAATCTTCTTCGTAGCATGCATGAGAAATTTTCCAACAATTGCACTTTGGCCCCCTAAGTTTCCCCTTGTTCTACTAGGACCCAGCTAATTGAATAACGTCATCAATTTGGTCCTTCGTAGTTTTAATTTTTGCAATTTCATTGCTTGCTTTGCTTCAATTAACTACCATGCTTTGTCAACCGCACTTAATTCACAACTTTGGGGGCTTTATGACCAAGTGAGCTTGTGTTTGCCTATCTTCTTTAATTTTCCCAAATAAATTGGTACCTTGACATTTTTATTATTTTGGAGGGTAAATTGGTAATTCCACTTCATTGGGCCCCAATTTCAAGGGAGGTACACTCTATCCCTCACTCGCACTTCATTTGACCCTATGTGCTCCTACGTGTTATGTGAATATGCCTATCTACTTCGCTTTCCTTACCTCCTTGCATGCATTTACTTACTTTTACTTTCATTTAAGTTTTATGGGGTATGTGTACACCTCTTGGCTTGTAATAGATAGGGCTCGAAGAGCATTTGGTCCATTTTCCCTTCCCCTTTATGCTTTTATGGGGTATGTGTACACCTCTTGGCTTGTAATAGATAGGGCTCGTAGAGCATCTGGTCCATTTCCCCTTCCCCTTGGTTGCTTGCTTTTGTTGTTACATGTTAAATTGCTTTAGTAGGCTCTTGCATCTAGTCAAGCATGCTAAGTGCTACGTGCTACGTGTTTACGAGCGTTTTGGCATGTCTACTTGCTTTCATAACCATGAATGAATGGAATGGATGAATGTACGTCACCACACTAGTCCAATGCTAGTTGTGGCTCATTAGGCCATCCCTTTTTGTTAGTGCATATTTGCATGTTCACTACATGTCATGCATTTTTCTTAGTTTTATCATTTGGCATGCTCCTCGAGCCCCTTTTCCCTCATTTTAGGATTTTTGCATCTCATGCTAGTTAGGGTACATTTGCCTGAAGAGTCCCCTTAAATATGGGATATAGACGAGTGTGGCTTTTTCTAAGCCTTAGCACGCTTGTATTCCCTCTATCAAAGGGCAAATTGAGTCACGATTTAGGTCTCCCCGTACCCAATATGCATAAATTCCCTAAGCTCATGCATTCTCAATCCACTCTATCATTACACTTTCACTTTTGTCTCATTTGCACACATGCACCCTTTTATCACTTTCACTTGCACACGAACACTTTTTTATCTTCACTTGCACACGAACACTCTTACCTTCACTCGCACACGAGTACTTTCATCTTCATTTGCACACTGACACTTTCGCACTTTTCTTTAAATTGCATACATGCATTTTTTGCCCACTTGCACTTGGAGTATATATATTTGCATTCAAAGACATTTGCACACCTCCACTTGTATCGTATTTTATCAATTTTCCCACTTCACACAAACTCACACTTTCACATGGCATGCATTCCACTCATTTTTTACGTCATTTAGGTTTAGGTGTGACCTCTCCAAAAGGATCATTATTGGGCTTCACAACTAATGTGATTGGCACCACTCAACCTTTTGAAGAGAAATTTCCCCCCATACCCCTAGGTCTAGGGTTTTGCATTCATATAGACATATCCAACACGCGATACATACCTTGGGTAGAAAAATTAGGGAAAAATTGGTTTAAGTCACGCAACTAGCCTTGGTTAGGTCGAAGGGGTGCCTTGGATTTTTATCCTTGCCTTCCCCTTCGTCAAATGTGACCCCCGATCCCTCTTTTGGTTACGCAGACCCAAAAGTTCTCAAAAAGGGTTTATTTACTTTTTATTCAAAAACAAAAATCATTTTTGGGTGACTTGGTACACCCTAACTCTATATCAAGTGGCGACTCCATTTTTGATACAAAAAACCCTTTTGAACTTCACTTGGCCAAATCGTCGCATTATAAGTCCCATGGCCTTTTACTTTTCACATTGCACACCACACACCACACCACAACACATCACAACACATTTGAATCGAAAAGTGGGGCGCGACAGGAAGGATCGAGCTTTAGAGCGGTTTCAGAAATTCTCTCCGCCCAAGTTTGCTGGAGGACCTGATCCAGAGGTGGCTGAGAATTGGTTAGAAAATATAAGAAATATATTCGATGCCTTGGATTACACAAAGGAGAGACAAGTCACCTTTGCTGTATTTCAACTTGAAGGAGCAGCCCGAGCATGGTGGAATGTTATAAGAAACAAGTGGGAAAGGGATCAAACCCTAAGGACTTGGGTAAACTTTGTACGTGAATTTAATGAGAAATTTCTTCCTCCACTTGTCCAAGAAAAGAAGAGAAGATGATTTTATAAAGCTTCGTCAAGGAACTTTGAGCGTAGCTGAGTATGAAACACGCTTTACGAAGTTATCTACATATGCCCCAGAATTGGTGGCTACTGAACGGAAGAGAATAAGACGGTTTATCCAAGGATTAGATTTAGAGATCCAAGATGCCCTTGCCGCAGCACAGGTTGACACATTTAATGACGCTCTCGAGAAGGCGCAAAGGGTAGAGAGCACAAAATCTCAACTGAGAGCCTTTCAAGCGAAGAAAAGAGATGCATCCGATAATAGACCCAGAGAAATTGAACCACCACCCAAAGTTAGAAAAGAAGTGGATGGAGTAGGACTATTACTTCCTGCACCACTCATGATAAAGGAACCAAAAGGAACTATGTCACGAGGGACTTCAGTAGGACAGACACAATCGAAGAAAACCTCGCAAGCAAGTCAGGTCACGACACCTCGTCCGACCTGTGGATATTGTGGAAGGATGAATCACACTGAAGAAAACTGTTGGCTAAAGGGACGAAAGTGTATGGGGTGTGGGAGTACCAACCATAAAGTTCATGATTGTCCAATGAGGTATCCACGAGAAACTACTGCTCAACAAGGAAATGGAACTGTCCCTCGACAAGTCAATGGAAGGAGAAACCGATCAGTGGCATCTGAAAGAACGCATGACATGAACACACCACACGGTTCAGAGTTGTCTGAGATTACAGAAGGTATGAATTTCGAGGACGAAATTCTTTTAAGGAGGGGAGGTTGTGAGGACTCGTAAAAACTATTATTTTTTTAAGCCTAATTTGTGGCTTAATAAATTATTTAATTGGATATTTGCCTCGAGGAATATTTTCTAGTCTTATTAGACCTAAATACATGGTAATATAACTTCATTATATTTTTAAAGTAACTCATTTCACGAATTAATTTCCTGGAGCGCGTTTAGTAAAAATAGTGAATAGTGCTTGGAGTTTTTATCCGCTTGAGAGTACAATAAGTTTGGAATATTGGAGACATGTACAATGGACCTAAATTAGGTATTTTAATGTTTAAATACTCAAGTGATAGTTATTAGTACTATCGTTATAAGAATTTCTCGGAAGTTTCGCGTTATCGCGCTTAAATTGGAGATACGCGTTTTTATACGCGCGATTTAAATTTAGGAACTTTAGACCCTTATTTTGGGACGATTGAGAGTGAATAATATTTATATGAATATAAGTGCATTAGAGGTTTAGTGCACCAGTGAAACAAATTCGAGAGGAATCGAACACGAAACGCGCGGGAAAAAGAGTTAACCTTTGAATCAATGAGAGCCACACATTTTAGTTTCACATGGGTGCATTACACCAGATCAAAACCCTCCACTTTATCACCTCAAACAGCCGTGCAACTCTTCTTTTCCTTCTTCATTCCAGCCGTGCAACTCCAAGGAAAAACAAGACCAAGTTCTTCATTTTTCCTTCATCAAATCTTCATCAAACCTCTTCCAATTCACTCCAAATTCGAACTACACTTAACTAAACATTTAGAGATCCCATTGAGCTAAGAAAAGGAGCTGCTATCCATGGTTTTCTTGAGCATCTAAGGGGCCGAAATTTCTGCCTTCATCCTCTAATCAAGTAGGTGTTAATCCAACACTTAAATCTTGCTTTATGAAGATCATCTTGCATGTATAAGGTAGTATTTGCATTTGGGTAGCTTGTTTATGGTGTAAAATGAAATGGGTGGGCTCTATGAACTCCCACCTTTGTCTTGAGGACTGATCTCATGCTTGATGATGGATTTAATGGTGGTTTAGTGCTTAAATTAGTGGATTAATGTTGTATTGTTGGTAGAAAATCATAGGAGGTGCTTGGAGCAAAAGTGACCGTTTTACCCCTGTCTTGTCCGACCATGTTTGTGCACAATTTTGAGGTTCTAATGACTTGATTATATTTTTTACATGTTATTGTGAGTGTGTACAAAATTTCATTGAAAAATAACATGATTTGGTTGGTTAAATGAGTTGATTTCCAAAGTTAGCAAAACTGGAAAATGAATCCCGTATTGCCCAGGCAGTCATCTTGTATCGGCTATAACTCTTTACTCCGATGTCGAAATCAAGTGCCGTTTGTGGCACTGGAAACTAGACATTCCCATATTTCCATTGGTACCAATTTTACATTCTGGTTCCACTTGAGTGAGCCACACCATTCGATTGAAAAACACTGTCCTGTTTCGTTGCTCTCCAGGAGACAGGACAGAAATTGCTTCTTGATGCTCAAAAACGAGCTGTTTGTGAATGGAATTTGAAAATGGTTTCTTCTGAGAAAATTCAGCTTTATGAGATAGCTTTCCAACGCCATCAACCACGCCCAATTCCAAGTTGAATTGAGTGAGTTGTGGCCAATGTTTGAAACTGCTACAGTGATAGAATTTTTCACTTGGACAGATTTGTAACTAACAATGATTTGGGACTTGTTTTCTGAAGCTTCTTGGTATAAATCACCTATAAAATGTACCTTAGACATTATCTACTGAAATGAACCGTGTTTGAGGTGTTTTATTGGCCAAACGTTTGAAAATGGAAAAATGGAAGTCCAAGGCAGATTTGCCGAGGAACTTCTTGGGACTTTAGTGATTTCGTTAACCAACTTTACGAATGAATTTTCCTACGAAATTTGGTAGAGAAATAGCCCTTATATGGTAGGATAATACTGCCAAATTTGGTGCCATTCCAAGTCCGTTTCAGTGTTCAACCAACGTCCCAAAGTTCATGTTTAAATCTGGAAATTCTTGATCGAGGAGGAAATTTTAGCCAACTTTGAGCTGCTATATCTTGGCGCTCAAAACTTTGATTCTTGTTCCGTTTGTTTTGTTTTAAACTTTGATTGTAGCTCTAATTGAGTTCTAAATTTCGGAGGCTAGTTCGTATTGTGTGAATTTTACTGGATTTTCAAAGTTGGTCAAAAACCAACCCCGGAACTGTCTTAATGGTCCAAAGCAGCAACCTTGAGTCAATTTTTGAATATCTTCCGTTTGGAATCATGGAAAAGTATCTTCTAGGAACTTTTAGTGCTTTTGAAGAAGTTTCCAACGGTATCAAGCTTTCTAATTATGGACCTACATAGTGCAAGATACGATTTTTCTAAATTGACACCCAAAGCTGAAATTTGTCAATTTCTTAGAAAATGAGATTTTGGAAACTTGCCTTCTTTTCTCGATACCGATTGAACATTTTGAACTCGATTTCATGGAAAATATTAGTCTCTCTCTTTAGACTTTAAAACTTTACTCTTGATCCTCGATTATTAATAATTAAGGCCCAATTAATGAATTCTCCTTAGATTGTATAACCTTCTTTGATAAGTAGGGGTTCTAAGTGATAGTGTATAATAGTTAATGGTTATTTGCCCAGGCGCTCAAGGGGACCTTCAAGAGGAACTCGAAGTGGACGCCTAGACATTTGTTTGAGTATTACTCTCTTGTTGCTATAGGTGAGTGTTCCATATAGGAATACGTAATTGGAATAAGTCTATGACATGCATAACCCATGATTATTAAGTGTTAAGTGCTATATGTTAAGTATTTACCACACTCATGCATATCTGAATAAGGTATACTTGAATTACTCGACATGAAATACCTGAAATATGTATATTTGAACTATTCGATATGAAATGCTTAAAGAGCATATTTATGTGATTACTTGAAATACTAGATATGAAATGCTTGGAGAGCATATCTACATGATGTGTTTAAATGATTAATTATGCTATGACAGCATAAGTCGGTTGGAGTGAATCTCCTCGACTCTTATGTGAAAAAAGTGAAAAAAACGGCCAATGGTGGCCTATTAAAATGACATATGTCTACCAATTAACCGTAATTACCACCGTTTACCGTTTACCGTGTTTACTTACCGTTTTCTAATCCATTTGGCTACTTGCTTACTTGATTATCTGCTTACGTGATCACCAACTTACTTGATCACTTGATTATCATGAATCGCATGTTATATGAAGTTGTCCATCATTGTTAGGCGAGTGTGTACTTTACCTCACTCGACCTACTCAAATGATAAATTTTACCTTTTGCTGAATTACTTGATTACTTGTGCATGTTGTAAGCTCTAAGCTGAATTGGGCCCTGCTCATCGTTACTAACCTACTCGAGCCAGGACTGGGCTCGGTCGGGTAGGTTGGAACCTTGGGACACCGTTTCGGTATACTCGAGTATTACCACTGGAGGGATAAGGTGATGGCCAGTCAAACCGAGGGGATCCGGAAGTCATAAGGTGCAGATGACCGATAGAGTTCCACTGGAACACCGTATCCTACAGTATATGTTTACCTTGTATCATGATGATTGTTTCGTGCTAAAATGCCAACATGAAATCCTGAGCTATGCCTGTAATAAGCTCCAATCACTCGTGAACTATACATGCTAATGTCTCATACCATGATAAATGTCTCAAATTACCCGTACAATGATTATCACCTCATGATATCATGCCATTGTGTAACCTTGAACCATGCATATGATATGCCCAACTTACTTGATTTATTTGAACTGTTAGAGTGTCTTGGAACCTCACTGGGCTGTGTAGCTCATACCACGTTGTGGATTTCTTTTACAGGGTTCGAGACCAAGGGTGCTCGTGAGTAGTACTAGATTGTTTTCTTTTGAAAACTTTAAGTTATATTATAACGGATGGCTATTGTACCCTTTTCCGTTGGGTTGTATTTAAGCTTGAAAGCTACATAATTGTAAGTGTGAGATATTGGAAGTACTTTAATTATGTATTGAAGTTACTTAAAGTATTTCGAGCTTTTGAATGATGGATTGTAGTGAGTCCTGGCGAGAGCTGGGCAGGCGTTCCGCGGATACCCTTTGGTTCGCCTTAGGGAGAAGTGGGGGCGTCACCGCCTCACCTGGTATGCAAAACTCTACCACTTTCATTCTACAATCTACCCGAGCATGGTAATGAGCTAGCCAATCCATACCTAGAATGACATCGTACCCCTTAATGGCTAGACTAATGAGGTCGACTACTAATTTCCGTTCGCCAACCCAAATATCACAATTTCTGTACATCTCATTTGCAAGTAAAATTTGATTACCCGTAGGTGTTCTTACTTCTAAGTCATAAGGTAGACTTTCAACTTTCATGTCAATTCCAAGCATAAATGTAGGGTTAACAAAAGAATGAGTGGCACCGGGGTCTATCAAAATTTTGGCTAACCGGTGAAAAACAGGAATCGTACCTTCCACTACCTCCGTTGGTTCAGGCACGGATTGTTGGCCCAGTGAATACACTCTGGCCGGTACCCTCGACCTCGTCCCTCCGACATTGGTCGGCTTTGGGTTTGACCTGGCAGTCGACTGAGTATCACTGATCAACGGGCAGTTGACTATCTGGTGTTCCGTACTTCCACACCTTAGGCACTTCCGAGCCTTTCTCCAGCACTCATCCTCCATATGGTTCGGTTTCCCATAATATCCGCATGTTACTTGGGGAGTGGAGGTCTGGCCTTCCTGTGGAATTCCTCTATCTTGCCCCCTACCACTTTGGCCTCCCCTCTGGGCACCTCCTCTCCGAGCACCTCCCCTCGGCGCACTCGAAAACCGTCCACCTCTAGCCCCACGACCGGATTTAGCAGGTGGCATGCTCCGATCACTCCGCACTGACCCTTGGCCTCCACTAGGTACCCCTTTCCGTTTAGCGTGAAAATTTCTCACATGTGCCCTGGCAGTCTCTATCCATTGGGCCTTTTCCAACACCTCCGTAAACGTGTTAATTTGGGCTGCCGCCAAGGCCTCCTGTATCTCCACATTGAGCCCTTGCACGAATTTCCGTACTCTTCTTTGCTCCGTAGCGATCAGCTCAGGAGCAAATTTTGACAATTTCGTAAACTGAGTCTCATACTCAGTTATGTGAGAACCCTGAAAATATATATACAAATATCATTTCATATTTTATTTGCATTTCTTATTCTTTAATAAATATTAGTACCATTTTTTTTATTTATCTATTTGCTCGCAAATAAGTGCGTGACCATAATTTTAAGTGAAAAATAATACAATTCCGCTAAGTTAATAAACTACTTGGTCTTGTTATGCTTAAATTAATACTTCGAAGGTAAATTATTCCATTGATTTAACAATTGATTTCTTTAAATTCCGATAGCTAAACTTTAATCGTTAATAATGTTAAAGGTTAATAGAAACCTTAGTATTAAGATGCAATCAACAAATTATAGATAAAAATGACACAAGTATACTAAACATACTTAAGACATAAAATTATGATGATTGAAGCCTTGCAAGATTAGTGTATTATTAGGAGCTTAATTTATATCCGGGATAAATTTGGAGTTAAGATAGAATTAAGGAACTCAAGTGGATATTAGGAAGAGATGTGAAAAGACTAAAATGCCCTCCATACAATCTCAAAATTTCCATGCAATCCAAACACATTTTCGGTCAACATCATCATCTCACCACCCCATCCGGCCAATGCAACTTCTACCATTTCTACACTCAACCCTTCCATGCACTCAACCTCCCTCAAAACCGCAACTCCATTCCACCATTTCACCTCAAACCACAACAACAGACCACCTCATTCCCTTACCTCGTGAGTATCGACCAAGAGGAGTGAGAGCTGCTGCTGCAACCGAGAGTAAGGAAAAGAAAGCCCGAGCTGTAGTTTTCTGTTCTGTCCGCGAGCTGAGGGAAGAAACCAGGAGACCACCGCTTGAGTTCTTTCTATACCTTCACCTCCACCAGCTGCAGCCATTTCATCAGTCCAACCGCAACACCATTTCAGCTACAACCAGAAAAACCAGAACCAAACCTGTGCGTGAGCCGAGAGAAAAATTGTGCAGCTTTCTTGTGCGTGAGCTGAGTTCCTAGCCGAGGTAAATTCGAAACTTAGATTAGCTAAGTGAAAACATGATGATTAAGACATGCATGCCATGTTTATATGCTCGGATGATGAAATGAGGAAGAAAAGGAAAATCTGTTTGGAAGTCATGGCTCGGCCGAGAGATTGATTAGGAAATGCAACTTCAAATTTGTTCTATTGTGATGATCTGGGATTTTAATTGTGATTAACCAACTAAAAACTAAACAATTAAGTCTTGCATGAGGTTAAATTAGTTCGATTGAGCCAGGAAGTAAGAATAAAGCAGAATACTGCCGCATGCAAGTTCATCCGAGAGTAATTGCACAAAATTCTGGAACAATGGATGAATATTGTTGTTGCCGAACTGAATTGTGGACTGGAAATGGTAGCTAATTAGTTTAGTAGTTGTGCACGTGAGATTTGAGTGAAAAATACAAGGTTTTAGCCGAAGGAAAATTTGGATTGTGATTGAGCAAATGCTGGAAAGTTTTTGATTTTTTTTGCCGAGAACTAACCAAGAATAACGAAGCTTTATTTGGTTTAATCTGGATGTTCTGAGCTAATAACCGTGATTAGCTAGTCATTAACAAGATAACTAAGCTCTGCATACAGTTATTTGGTTGGTTTTAAAACAGAAAATAAAAATGAAATGAAATCAGTTGCATTCATGATCATCCGAGGACAGCTGGGAAATTTCTGGAATTTTGGGGATAATTATAACCGTGTTTGAACTTAATTCTGAGCTAGAAATGTTAATCAATTGGTCAAGCATCTGCATGAGGAATTTGAGTACTTAAAACACTGGTTTAACCGAAAGAAAAGCTAGAGTATAACCACGCAAGTGTTGGAAATATTAATGACCGAGAGGTTGAGCAGAAATTCTTCATTTGATTTCTGGAATTTTTCCTTGGAATGTAATGGTTTAGAAATGCATGAGAGATGTGTATTTTTAGCGATGAAATATTCGATATATTGAAAGATTGAACCAAAAATGTCGGAATGTAATTGCTGGAAAAATGTTTAAGCTGTACTTGTTGATGAACAATGAAAGTTTGGTTGAAATCTTGGATAAGATAGTGTTACAAATTTTGTCTTTGTGTTCGTGTGCATGTTGGAGTCTTAAACGCTCGAAATTTTGGCTCTATCGTAATAATAAATAATTGTTGGATGTTAAGGGCTAATGATTGATGAAGCCCTTGGCCATTTGAGTGATTTTCACAAGTGTTAAAGCCTTGATAATAGCTGCTGGTTATTACATCTGTTTGGATTAAATCGTGATATGATATAAGCGTGCCAAAACCAAGAGCTAATGATTGACGAAGCCTTGGCTATTTGTTTTACTTTTGACCAAAGATAAACCTGTTGAAACCTAGGGCTAATGATTGATGAAGCCCTAGTGATTTGTTATTTGAAATGTGATTATGCCATGTCGACAAATTTGAGCCATAATGTGATTTCGAAATGGAATCGAAATTGTGAAAGTCGTTTTGACCCTGTGAACTCGAGCAAATTTTGATCAAGCTAATCAAAAATATTTTTACGCTAGTATTAAACGATAAAATTCAGTATTTAGTATTTTGCCCTAAATTCTGCCAACCCGACAATTTTCCTTTAGCTTAAACTAGCCTTGATAGTTATAGAAAATATTTTTTCTAGCTTTTAAAACCCTAAATCTTGTTTTAATTCTTTTCTTTCTTAAGATTTGTCCTTGGCTAGCTGTCTATAGGAAAAGTTACAAAATGCGAGTTTTTACTAACTTTAGCTAAAAGCGTAGAAAGCTTGTTCGGCAAGAAACATTATTTCACGTAAATTAGTTCTAGTAACACTTTTACAAGAAAAGTAATATTAAGGAAACTTTACAAAGTATTTTACTAGTTTTAATACTACATGGTTTGTCGACTTGTTTCAAGAAAATAAATCAGTCATACATGCGAATAATTTTCCTACGTGACCCTAGAGCTGGCATAACCAACTTATAGTTTTAAAATTTGGTATTTTAGGGTTTAGCGAGGACGCAGACTTTGATTCCCCGCTTGATCAGTAACTTCACTCTTGGTGAGTGTCCCTGCTTGTTCTATTCCTACTTGGTTAAAGTGCTTTCTTGACTTGAAATGTGATACTTGCAAAACTAGTTTTTGATCCATCGAAGTGAGCAGTGTGTACTTTATCGCACTAGCCGTTCGAGTGGTGACTTGCGTGAAACATTTTTCTTCGTGAATTTCTAAATGTAGTTGCGTCGTTGGGTGAATCACTCGACTCCTGAATCCAACTGCAGTAACGTCGTTGGGTGAATCCCTCGACCAATTCCTGAGGGTATACTCACGTATACTGCTCCCAATTTTCTAAGGGTATATCTCGAGTATACTGCTTCCTTAGTTGGCGTTCGGGCCCGGGACAGGGGTAAGAACGGTGACGGGTTAGGAGTAAAAATGAGAGGATCTACATGGACTATAAGTAGTGAGAGTTGACGGAGGGTCAACTACGATGAATGGTGATCAAGCGAGGAAAATGGCTCCTGAGAGCCCCTGTATCCTACCTTGTGCTGTTATCCGCTTTTCTACTTGTTTACCTTAGTCAATATGGATTCTTGCTACTGTTTATTTAGATACATGTTTTGGGGCACCACTGAGCTTTAGCTCACCCCACGTTTATTTGTTTTCCTTAACAGGTTCTGGAAATTGAAAGCTTTGAAACTTACTCATGTTTCCCTTTTGGGGTGCACTTGAATACTATGACTACTTTTGTGGGCTGTAATGCGTTAATTTGGATAATGTACTTTTTATTTTGGATTGCCACTTGAAGCTGGAAAAGTGTAAACCCTGATTATGATATTTGGCTTGTATGTGTATATATTCGGTGTGTATGAAATTATATGTTTTGGAAACTGTAAGACTTTTCCTCTTGAATGTAACGCGTGAGGTGTTTAGGAGCCGCCGATTGGCTAACTTCGGATGCTGTTATCTTTGAAGTTAATGTGGTGTTAGAAATCGATTTATTTTGGAAGAATCGCTATTGTAATAGCTTAGGTTAATCTTCGGAAGGTTTTGGGTTAGTGTGCTTGCGTGAGTCCTGGCGAGAGCTGGGCAGACGGCCCGCCAACCCTCTGGTTCGCCTTAGGGGGAAGTGGGGTCGCCACAAGTTACACTAGAGGTTCCCTATCGGAGCTTAATAAAATCGTCCTCTCTCTTCTCCTGGACGATAGGTGGAAGGTATTTCTCGTTAAACTCCCGTACAAAGTTTAACCAGGTCCATGCAGTTCCTTCTCTCTCCCACTTGGCCCTAATTACATTCCACCAAGCCCTGGTTGGACCTTCAAACTGGAAAACAGCGAATTATACTTGTCTCTCCTCTGTATAGTTTAAAGCGGCAAAGATGTTAATCATAGCCTCTAGCCATTTCTCGGCTCCGTCCGGGTCTGGTCCTCCTAAGAACTTGGGTGGAGAGAACTTTTGGAATCTCTCTAAGGCCCTATCTTGCCCATTATCGGGGTCCCTAGGTTGATTTACAGGGGCTTGACCCTGTTGTTCCACTAAACGGGCCAGAATATTGGTCATTTGCTGGATGGCAGTCGCCACTTGATCTCCCCCTGCCGCCTGGGGTTCAGATTGTGGCTCAATCGTTGCCTCTCTCTCCTCCCTCGGTTCTTGCACCGATTCTTGTGCTTGTCTACCCCCACGGCCCTGACTAGACCGCGTTCTCGGTTAGTTCCCCTGGATTGACTTCTTCTACCCTCCATGTTTTAGATTTAACCAACTATGGACATATAAACAAAGTAAGGTATGGCTCGTATCGTACATTGCAAAAGGATAAATAGAGGCAATAAAACACATAATAAACAAGTACTTTATATACATAGCAAACAAGTCACATATACATGCCAACCTAGGCAAGTCAAAGGCTATACTAGCCAAGGAACATAGAACAAAAGAAACCCTATTGACATCCACCGTGACACGTCAAAGTCAAAAACAAAAGAAAACGTGTCGTCCAACTATGTTCCTAACTACCCCACAAAAGTCTCATCAACCCTCGATCCTAACAAGTCGTCTGGCTAGACGCCGACCCAACAGACTCTGAGGATGCACTCGGCTCCTCCTCCGGGTCCTCCTCAGGATCCTCATCCGGATCCTCCTCAGGAGCACCAGGAACCTCAGGAGCTACAGGCACTTGACCCTCCTCGGCCAAGTCCTGTATCACATCATCTACAAGTGCCTCGCACTCGGTCAGGATATGGCCGGTCCAGTCTCGTATGTCCTCAACTACTCGCATAAGACGTCCAGTCGTCGCCTGAGCCTGCTCGTAAAAAGCATCAGTCCGCTGCTGCTCCTCCAAAACCGAGGCCTCCAGCTCTCGGATCCGGGCTCCCTGGTCTCAGAGAGTAGCCTGGAGGCGCTCTATCTCCGAATAGCACCTACGATTGGTGCTACCCAATCGTCTCCGCTCGTCGTCTACCGCGAGCACTACTCGATCAGGGTAGGTGTAGGTCTTCCAGCAGTCGCAGCGTCGGATCTTGCGCGCTGGGGACCATCGCTGCACTGGCCCACCGGGGCTCTCCTGGTACGTGATCACGCGACAGACGGGCCCCTCCAGATGTGGCTCGTCAGTAGGAGCGTCAGTAGGTATGTCAGTAGGTACATCAGTAGGCACGGGCTGAGACGGCCCAGCACTCCCAGAGGCATCAGTACCCGCCATCACCTAGGTTTGCAAGTAACATTGCAAAAGTAAGTACAGGAGACGTAGAAAACAAGGCTAAAGGCTAAACTCAAGGATAAAACCCTAGCCTATCATATCAAGCACTCAATCTATCCGGATCAATTCACCCCTAAGCTCTGATACCACCTGTGACGACCCCACCTCCCCCTAAGGCGTACCAAAAGGTTCGGCGGACCGCCTGCCCAGCTCTCGCCAGGACTCACTCACTCGAATCACGTGCATACATTCAAGGACCATAAATAACATCACAATTCAAGCTTATAATTTACATTGATGCACAATCAAGATACAAATCCTCACTATCCCCAAACTGGTTCAAAGTGTATACAATCCAAATGCAAAACATTCTATTCGAGGAATAGCGCGAGTACAAGTCAAAAGTCAAAACAACTAGACTACGCTAGTCTTTACACATCTCACGCCTCGCTCGTACCCCTGTAAGGAAAACAAAACTAACAGAGTGAGCCAAAGCTCAGTGAAGTTCCAAATGTCAAATTGGCCATCAAACAAAATAATAACAGTGAAATGGTGAAATAGCGAGCAAACAAGTCCAATCAAAGAGATAATACTTCAGGTAATCAAGAATATATGGATCATATTCACATGTAAGGATACAGTGGCTCATGTCTCGGCTCCATCCCAGCTTGATCGATTGGTAGTTGACACTCCGTCAACTTTTAAGTAATAACTAGTCCAGAAAGAAAACCCCACTTCATGCCAGTCCCCGTCCACCGATCAACCCCTTTATCCGGGCCCGCACGCCACACGAAACACGGGTGGTAATACTCGAGTATACCGATTAGCCGAGGAGATAACACTCCACTCGACATTACTAGTTACCCAGGGTTTTACTGGACACTCGCTGAGCTTCTAGCTCACCCAAAATATTTATTTCCTCCACAGGGCTCGTGGCAAAGGAAGAGTGTCTGAAGGGATATCTCATGTATATTTTGAATTCGAATCACTTGATGTATTAGATGTAATATTTGATTAAGAATTATTTTGAACTGATGAGTCTGTTATTCGGTAACTTATTTTCTACAGTTTGAGATTGGTAATGTATGAAAGTATACAGTCTGAACCTGGGAAATGTTATTTCGTTTATTATTGAGGATTGTACCCTATGTTATTGGATGTGACTGATGTAATTTAATTGAGGACTATAGTGAGTGAGTGAGTCCTGGCGAGAGCTGGGCAGGCGGTCCGCCGAACCCTTTGGTTCGCCTTAGGGGGAGGTGGGGCTGTCACATCGATGGACTTGGAAATGCGACTCCAGAATTGGCTACAAGTGAAACACTATACGGGACTAAGTGCTATGCTTGAAATTTGGCAGGAGTACCATATCAGTTGTATCAACGTTTGAATCCTAGGTGCTCTGCCAAAAATCTGGCAGGGGCCACCATATCAGCTGTATCAATGTTTCAATCCTGGGTGCTGTGATGACTGGAAAATTAGCTCATATTTTCTTAAAATTCCTTCTTATTTTGATTAAATTACTTTATAATATCTTTACTACTCATTTACTCCCTCAATAGTTGTAATAAATCAAAGAATTAAGAGTTTTGCCCTTAGTTTCATAGTTAGGGTAAATTAGGTTTTTTGCATATTTTGGTAGTGTGATAAATTAGTGAGGTGTGTGTACTTAATTTGATGGTTAAGAGTGAGTTTTAGATAAGAGGAAGTGTATGATTAGAGGTGATAATAATAAGTGAGTGAATCACAAGTTAAAACGCAAGTACGAGAGAGTTAAGGAAAATAGGCTTGAACCAACGTGCACCGTTTGCTACCGATTGAGTACCTCACTTGACCACTACTTGCTTGCCCTAATCTTCTTGGTTTTATTTCAGCTAATCAGCCCCTAATTAACCCTTAAAGCAGCCGAAATATTTGACCTAAAAACAAGAGAAAAGAAACCGAAAAAAAGAAAAAATTTGGTGGTGCCAAGTGTTGAACATCCATGCAACTTTTGACCAAGACTTCTTTGGTCTTTATCTTGGAATTTTGGACTAAAAATCTCTTCATTTCTTGCTTGTGTTGGATGAAATTTTGAGAGGAAAAACAAGAGAGAAAAGTTCATCTTCAACCCCAACTTCATGCTTGAATCTTGAGTTTTAATCCACAAGCTTGCAAAATACTCCATAAAAGTTGGTCACTAGGGGAAAGATTAAGGGCTTGAGTGGAGAGATTTTTGGAAGGAAAGCACTAAGCTTCCATTTTTTCTTGAAGGTACAAGGTAAGCTTTGGCAAGAAACTTTCTCTACTTCAAATATTTGCCAACTAGTGGTTTAGGGTTTTAATTTTGGTAGCTTCATGAGAAAATTTCATGGTTTGAAGTTGTGACGTGAACATTTTCAGTTTTTATGGTAATTTTCTGCCTATATATGTTGCTTAAGTGTTGGTCATGGTTTAGTAGCTTTGCCATGTGCTTTTCCAGCTTTTATATGCTTCTTGGGCCTGATGATAGAAATTTCAAGTTTGTGATCATGAATTTTAACTTAGGGTTCCAATTTCCAGCATTTGGTGGTGAATTTCAGTTCTGCCCTGTTTTTATAATCAACTTGGGCTGCAAATTTCTCCATGTTTTAGACTGAATCTGTGATGCCCCCACTTCTCCCTAAGGCGAACCAATGGGTATCCGCAAGACGCCTGCCCAACTCTCGCCAGGACTCGGTACAAATCCCATTCAGGCTTAACACAACCAGATAAAGTAAGAAAGTGCGAAAAAACTTTCAAACTTAACAATATATAACGATTATCCAATCCTTACATCGGATTTCCAAAAGTTACAACAATACCCAAAATATACAACATCCGGAATATCTAGCCAATTACATTAGAAACCTTAAGCCAAAAGTACATAAAAAAGGGTTCCTTCAAGACTCATTCCATGCCCATTCCTGTTAAGGAAAACAAATCTACGGGGTGAGCAAAATGCTCGTGAGGTCAAGAACACATATGCAAGCACGTTGTCCAAGTCACAATCCCAATCAACAGGAAAACGATAAAATACAAGAAGTAAACAGTTCCAGTGAAAAATAAACAGAAACAATTCAAGGATATGGTAGCTCTCAGGAGCTAATTTCCACTTGCTTTGCCAATCTCATTCGTATATCTTCCTGCGATGACTCTCTGTCAACCGGGTTGATATTTCCAATTCATAGATCTCCACTTACTTCTCATGTCTGTCCACCGTACACCGCACCTGGCCCAAACGACATTTATAAGGCGATACTCCACGAGTATGCCAAGTGAGATCTCTCAAATAGATCAAGCTTTTCATGGAATTCTCATGGCTCACCGAGGTTCCCGACCAAGCCCATGCCGGCTCGAGTCCCAAGGTCGGCCTATGAGCTTGGGCGTCCCCCATTTAACATTTGTGTGTCGAGGAGATTCACTCCAGCGACGTATGCAGCCATAGCATACTAATTCATGTCATTCAAGCATTTGATACATTCAATCATTCATTTAAGTCATTCATGGTTCATTCATTCAATTCAATCAATTCAATCATGAGTCATTTATTTCAAATGAGAACGAGTGCGGTAAAGTACACACTCGACTCCATTTTTTTTCAAAATCTCCAATCATTTATAACAATAAGCATGTATCAAGTACTCATACACTTGACACTCACCAAGTGATTCAAGTAGCAATGCACAAGCGTTTGTTTTTAGGCGTCTCCCGTGAGATCCTCTTGGAGGTCCTCTTGAGTGCCTGAGCAATTAATAATGAATTATCACTCAAAATCACTTAAAACCCCTAAGTATCAAGAAAGATTGCACACTAGTACAATCTAAGAAAATCTCGCAAGTACGAGCCTTAATTACTCTTAAATCGAGGCTCAAGGGTGGGGTTTTAAAATACAAGAGAAATCTGGTTTTCATCTTTGAAATCAAGTGCAAAACGATCAAGTGATATCAAAGGAAGAGAGAGAGTTTGAAAAACTCCATTTTCCTTAAGTTAGGAAATTTCAGATTTGTCATACGTACTTTGAAAAATCGTATCTCTCTCTATACAAGTCCAAAATTGGAAAACTTGGTACCGTTGGAAATTACTTCCAAATTACTAAAAGTTCCTAGAATACACTTTTCCATGATTCCAATTGGAAGATATTCGAAATTTTGCCCAAAGTTGCTGTTTTGGAAAGTCAAGACAGATTTGGGTTGATTTTTGACAAAGTTTGGAAATTCGGTAAAATTCACACAATGCGAACTAGCCTCTGAAATTTGGAACTCAATTATAGTTACAATCAAAGTTTTCAACACAACAAGCGGAACAAGAATTGGAGTTTTGAGCACCAAGATATGGTGGCTCAAAGTTGCTGAATTTCCTCTTTGAATGAAGATTTTCCAGGTTTAAATCACGAACTTTGGGACTTTGGTTGAGCATCGAAATGGACTCAGAATGAGACCAAACTCAGTAGTATTATACTACCATATAAGGTCTATTCCTCTGTAAAATTTCATAGAAAAATACATACGGGAAGTGGGTTAACAAAATCATTAAAGTCCCACAAGTTTCCAAGGCAAATCTGCCTGGTATGTAAATTTTCCTTTTCTAAATATTGGGCTAATGAAAACATCTCAAATATGGTTCATTTATGTAGACAATGTCTAAGAAACATCCAAGATGTGTTTGGTAGGTGATTAACACCAAAAATTTCGAAACAACAAGTCCCAATCAAGGTTAAGGCATCAACTAGCCAAAAAGAGGGTTTTCAATCCCTGAGTCAGTTTTGAACATCGGTCACAACTCACTCAATTCAACTTGGAATTGAGCATGGTTGGTGGTGTTGAAAACTAGATTCATAAGCTACAATTTCTCAGAAGAAATTGTTTTAAAAATCTGTCCAAAACTAGCTCATATTCAAGCATCAACTCGCTGCTTAAAACAGAGCTTCCAGTAAAACGAGAAACAGAACAGGCAACTTTACAAGGTTGGTACGGATCACTCAAATCGAATCAGGACGTACATTTTATACCGTTGGAAAACTGGGAATGTCTAGTTTCCTGTGCCGCAAATGGCGATTCCGACATCGGAGCAAAAAGTTATGACCGAAACAAAAACACTGCCAGAGTACACTGGACACCCGTTTCCAGTTTTGATGAATTTTCGAAATCACAACATTTGGCCAACCAAATCACGTAATTTTTTTGTGGAAACCTTCCACACAGCCCACACAACATATATATATCATAAAAAAGTCAATTGAACCTCAAAAAAATGCTCTAAGGGTCACGAAATTGATAGGGGCAGAAACAGAAAAAAATTTCCCTCTTCACTTCCTTTGAGTTTCCATCCACAATATCACTTATTTCTACTAAATTAAGCACTAATCCAACATTAATAACATCAAAACTCATCAAATCATTCCATCAAGCCATAGCAGGAGTTCATAGAGCCCACACACCAAATTTCTAACATAAATAAAGCTACCCACATGAATATATGAGCTTATACGTGCAAGATATCTTCTATAAACCAAGAATTGAAAGGTTGTGTGAGAACCTTGAACAAAAAAAAATAATATATACATATTGCATTTGCATTTTAGACTCTTAATAACCGTTACTATTGTTGGTTTTTAAATAAGTATGTGACCATAATTTTTATATATAAATAAGTTAATTGTGCAAATATTAAGTTACTTGAATCTTGCTAAGTTAAATTAATATTTCATGATGTAGAGTATTTTATTGCTTTAATATTAATTCCTTGAATTTCAATAGCTAATTTTAAGTGTTAATTGTAACAACCCCACTTTCCCCTAAGGCGAACCAAAGGGGTTAGCGGGCTGCCTGCCCAACTCTCGCCAGGACTAACGATGCAGACTAGAACTATCTATTGCGATCCGGAACTTACAAACGAGCGTAAACAAGTCAAAATGGAAAAATAACCCAAAATAAGAAAAATGAAATCCGGAGTCGGCCATGATAGTAACCGACCCGTCAGAACCCAACCGAAAGAGCACGCAAACATTCACATCTGAACTTTAGCGATTACAATCCAAAATTTCAATCCAAAATGACATACAAAAGTTTTCAAAAGTTAATACATATACACGGTTTGCCAAATCAAAAGAGAAAACGCCCCAAAAGTACACTTAGGGTTTTACTACATGAGCTATACAAAAGATATGTTCAACTAGCTCAATTTGGCAGCCATTTGTCAAATCCAGACCAAAAGGGTTTATTTTCCTGTAAGGAAAACAAAAGGAACAGAAAGGGGTGAGGTTGCGCTCAATGAGGTACCAAACATATAGCAGAAAAATCATGGCATTTCACATTTAACAAATCAGATACACATGCCAGATGTAAAGCAAAGGAACCAATGATTCAAATCAGAAGGATACGGGTGGCTCTCAGGAGCCAAATTTCCAGCGCAGTACTTGATCCAAACCGGTTGACTCTCCGTCAACGTATATAGAACCAAAACGTCCGTAGACCCCTCTTTACACCGAATTCCGTCCACCAAACACCCCTTTACCGGGCCCGCTCACCGTAATCGAACAGAAATGGTAATACTCGAGTATACCCGGAATCAAGGGTCTCAATACCCAAAGATCCCAAAACAGACTACCGTGGTTCGTTATCTAATCGTCCAGGCCCTTGCCGGCCCGACTCGAATAACTTAGCCACAGGATTTGAGCTCATAGGTCACAGAAAGGTCGTTGGTTACAAGTTTCCAAACGACGTCCGAACAGATACAGATATCAGATACAGATACATATTCAGATTGACACCAAAATTGGCATATGAACAGACAAGAGAACGAGTGTGATAAAGTACACCCTCGTCTCAAACAAATTAAACAGATTGCAGAGCAGAAATCAAGTTAAACAGCAATGGAGGGGAGTGGTACACTCACCGGCTCAACTTAAAAAATTTTTACTTCAGATTGGCCTTAATCGCCAAGAAACCCTAAAATAACCAAAATAAACCAATTGAAGGTTTCACATCCGTAATCGAGTAAACACAATGCACATGAGGCTCGACTACTAGTCGTATGCCTCGCCAAATAATTACTAATGCAAGGGTACAAAACATGATTTTTGGGAACAAAAAGATAGCATAAAGACCTAGGTTCAATAACCCAAAAGCCCTTTTATTTCTACCAAAAGGCAAATCCAACTTAAAAGAACCAAACGGCCTAGAAAATCGGGCAGCACTTCCCCTAAATTTCTTACTTTTCCAGCCATTAAGACTTCATTATTTCCTCGAATCAGTCCCAACGTCTCACACAAAATTCACCTCATTTCCAAAAGCCATTCACTAGGCCCAAAGTAAAAGTTAACTAGGAAATGACCGGAATAAAAGTAAGCCTTAAAACATACAAACAAGTACAATGAGACTCGATAACGCGTCATAAAGCCAAGCCAAACATAACCCCAATAGGGTTTCATATGCATATATAGACATATAAGCAAACCAGAAAATCAGGAAATGGAACTCATTTGTCCCAACACCAAAAACAGTTTTGGCCTCCTAATGCGGTAATGGCACACAATGCGCTACGCTTATCGGATGAGGGTGTAAGACCCACCATATCGAAGATAAAAGACAGGGCTACAACAACAATGTAGAAGGCCACTCAGTCCAAATCCTAGCACAACTAGGTCAAAAATGCAGAAAACCAACCCAGAACCGTAATTGCAGGTTCCCAAATCACACAATGCTGTAATTTCGTCCAACTCAGTCTACACAGGTCCAAATGCATTGATTCTAAAAGCATATGATAGCTAAGACATCAAGCTACATTTCATCAGAAGACACCAACATCCAAATCCAAAGCAATTCCAGTCAAAACAGACGATTACAATCACAGTTCGCACATTCTGATCACCCAGAACAGCAACAGTAAAAACGACATATCTCACTCTACACTAATCTAAATGACCTGAAATTTTGTAGGCACTTCAAACTCATCAATACCTACAACTTTCATGTTTTGAGCAAAGTCCAATTCGGCCTCTAACCCTGTGATCCAAAACCGGACAGAATTAGGGGTTATCAACCCTAACTTTTCTCATTTCAATCCAAACCCAAAATTGATTGCAATTATCAATAATTCACACCTACTAGAGTCATTATAAGCCATTGTCAATCATCAAAAATAGCCACAACATCCCATTCATATTAAACCAGAAAATTCCTCAATAAAATAAAAACTTCACCAAATCACTTCAAATCAAGAAATAAATCACACATTCCATCACTCAAGTCACCATTAGGCACAAAATAAACATCATTAGCTATAAGAGGATGTTCAATCATCACTTACCTAGTAAACAAGAGAAGAGGAGTTGTAGACCACCTTAGCTCTTCCAAAAACTTCACCAAACTCACCACTAACACTAAATGGAAAGATTGTATGGAGTGGAAACTAGTTTGTGTGATTGATTTGGATGATTTGAGCTAGTGGAAAGCTTGAAGATTGAAGAAGTTTTCTTCCTTCTTGGCAAGAGAGAGGGCCGGCCACAAGGTGAAAGAAAATGGTGATTTTTTTGTGAAATTTTTAGATATTTAACCAATTTTGGTCAAAAGTCAAAAAAAGTGAATAGTGTTCTTAAGTCAAAACCAATCACCAAGTGACACGTGGCACTCCATTAATGCATTCCTATCCTTTCTTTTCTCTCTCACATCAATCATTTCACACACTCTACTTATCTCTTAACACCCGATAAATTTTACACAGTATCCGGAATTTAACCTAATTGGCTGAATTTTTCCGAACTTTTCGCACTAGTGGGTCCCACGTCCATAATACATTCTTAATTTTCTCAAAAACTAACCGATACTAGAAAAATCATTTAAAAGCTATATTTACTCATAAAATTTATTTGCACAATTTTTCGAATAAAGTAAAGGTGGAAAAACATATAATTAAAAGAAATTAAAACCTAGAAATTAAGAAAATTACGGGTCCTCACATTAATAACGTTAGGTGTTAAAGGAAACCTAGAATTAAGACGGAAATAACTTAGGTCAAAAACCTTATAATTATATTTAGGACGTTGAATCTCGATAATTTAATTTTGCGAGACTAGTGTGCTAGTAGGCTATCGAATTTCATTTGAGGTAAAATCTTGGAGTTAAGTTACGAATGAGGAATCTAAGTGGATGGTCGAACAAGATGTTAAAAGACCAAATTAGCCCTCCTCCATTTCAAATTAACCATGCAGCCATGGAACCTCCTAGAACAAGCTCCAAATACAAACATTTCCAGCATGCCGGTCTCATTCTTTACACTTAGCATTTCCATTCTAGCCGGTTCCATTTCCTTTTATCTACTCCACCATTCCACCAACCATAATGCCGGCTCACACCCCACTATCATACTCCACTATATCAACTGCATTCCACCACAACAACACTCCAATTCTATTCCTTCCTCCTGTCGTGAGCCGAGAGTGGAGTGAGAGAGAGAGGGAGCCGAGTCCTTCATTTTCCTTTCTTCCTGTCCGCAAGCTATAAAAAAAAAAAGAGACCTGCTGTTCTGAATTCCTTCCATCCGCGAGCTGGTGAGGAGATTGAGTGCCAAACTTCCTCCATTCTAGTCGCAAGCTTGAGCAAGGGAGAGGGAGAGCTAGCGAGCTGCATGTTGGACTGCCGAGAGAAGAGAAATATTTCAGCTGCTAGTTGCGTGAGTTGAGCTTCCAGTTGAGGTAATTTCTGGACCTAGACTAGTTGATTAGAGGTAGATGATGTTGATTATAAGCATGCATGTGAGAGTTGTGTGGTAGGATGAAGAATTAGGACTTAGGAAATCTGATTTTGAAGAAATTGGAACTGTCCGAGAGTGTGAGCTGGAAATTTCAGCTTTTGTTTGATTAATTTGTGGTAATCTGAGTTTAAATATGTGTTTAGCTAACTAAAATCTGGATGATTAAGCTTTGCATGAGGTTAATTAGCTTTGATTAAGCAAGAAAATTGAAGGAAACAAAATCTGCTTGCATGCAAGCCAACCGAGAGCCGACTTGGATGAATTTCTGGTTGGTTAGTGATTTTGATGTTGTCCGACCTTGGTTTTGGATTAAAACTGATAGATAGCTGTTTATTTGGTCATGCATGTAGCTGATGAACTGTGATAAGAAAAAAAAAATCTGAAGTCCTAGAGTTATTTTGCTGGAATTTTTTTTCCAGGTTGTCCGTATGAAGGAAATGGTGAAGTTTCCAGCTATCTTTATGAATTTTGGTTTTGAAGCTCTATGTCAAACTGTAATCCATATCATATATTGTCTTGATCTGAACATGCGTGAAAGATTTGAAGATAAATTAAAGATGTTTTGGAGGAAAATGTGTGTTTGGCTGACTGATGTGTGAAAACTGGAAAAAAAAAATGGCCGAGAGAAGGGGCTTGAGCACTTGACTAGTTTTCCTTTGAATTTTAGCTAAGATGCTTATACTAGATATTTAAGATTAGTTTGTAGCTTGCTAATCACTTTTGCATGTCAAGTTGAAAAAAAAAAATTGGAGAAAATTATGGACAAGGCTCTATAAGTTAATTGGTTACATTGCTGGAAATTATATGGTGGTTAGCTGAGTTAGTTGAGGTTTTGGTGAGGTTATTTTCTGGAATGGTGTGTTATTTATTTTGGTTTTGGTTGGACAGATTATGAGCTATGTTTCTAGTGTTTCAAGTAAGTAAAAGATGGAGGTTTAATGGACGTTTTGAATTGTCATTGCTGGAATTTTTCTTGGTTGCCAAAACAAGGGGAAAAAAATCTGAATTTTTAGAATTTTGGGAGTTAAGTTGGTCGTGGCTTTCTTTTTGTTTTGGATTGAAATTCTGAATGAATTGTGGTTGGAAGTGATTGTTTGTTGTCAAGAGCTAATGATTGATGAAGCTCTTGGCCATTTGAGCAATTTTTGTAAGAATTTAATTCGTGGTGGAATTGTTTAAACGGTTTGGCCGAAATGTACTTGGAAGGCCATGAATTGTGGTTTGGAATCGTTTGATATCTTGGACTTCCTTTGTTTAATTTCGATTAGAATTGATTCTGTTGAGACTTAGGGCTAATGATTGATGAAGCCCTAGTGAAATTGATGTTTGGATTGTGATTTTACTACATTGGTGACTTGGAATATAATGTATGAGTAATTTGGAGTCGTGAAGTCCGTTTTGGTCCTTTGAATTCGAGTATTTTTTATCAAGCCTTATTGAAATATTTTGTCCTAGTATCGAGCTTTTAGCAATTGAGTATAGTACGTTAATGCTCAAACTCGAGTGTTGGAACTGTTAAAACCTCGCTAACTAGTTAATTCTTTTCTTTGCTTAAACTAGTTTTACTACTTCTAGAAAATAATTGCATTAACTTTCAAACTTTAAGTTTTTGTAAAGTTATCCCTGGCTAGTTGTTTTTTAGGAAAATTGTTACAAACATGAGATTTTAATAATTTTTTTTTAAAAAAAGAAAGGCTTAGAAAACTTGTTCGGCAAGAAAACTTGTTTGAATAAATTTGGTTCTAGTTTGGCCCTCTAGAAGGGAAACACCTTTAAAGAAACCATACGAAATATTTTATTCCTTTGCTAGCCTTAATTCTAAGAGATGTATTGATTTATTTTGAGGAAATGAACTAGTTATATACCAAATAATCTTTTATATATATAAACTAAGAGGTTGTATAGTAAAACTCATAGTTTTAAAACTTGGTTTTCTAGGGTTTAACGAAGACGTGGACTTCGATTCCCAGCTTGACTTTTGAGCTTCACTTTTGGTGAGTGTCCGTGCTTGTTCTATGACTAAAGTGTTAAAGTGCTTTCTTGACTTGTTATGTGATAATTGGAAAGTGGTTTTCCCGAACCATCGAAATGGCAGTGTGTACTTTATCGCACTAACCTTTCCAGTGGTGACTTGCTTGAAATGTTTTCTCGAATATCTTGCAATTGTTGACTGGAGCGTGGACTCGTCAACTAATCTACCAGGCATGGGAGTGTACCACACCTTAGGGTGGGAGGGCCTCTTATCCTGACTTGGTAAAAACGTGTTGTGACGTCGTTGGGTGAATCCCTCGACTAGTTTACAAAAAGGTATACTCGAGTAATACCAAACTCTCTCGTGAGAAAAACGGGCCCGGTG
Source organism: Coffea eugenioides (assembly GCF_003713205.1). Lineage (NCBI taxonomy): Eukaryota > Viridiplantae > Streptophyta > Magnoliopsida > Gentianales > Rubiaceae > Coffea > Coffea eugenioides. The sequence continues at coordinate 34,426 of NW_020862993.1, forward strand.
GGAGTAAGTTGGTTGGAGCGTGTTAAGGAAAAATAACGAATCTACATGGACCTTTGATAGTGAGAGTTGACGGAGGGTCAACTACGATTAATTTTCATCAAGCTTGTGGAAAATGGATCCTGAGAGCCCTGTATCCTACCCTGTGCTGTTATACGCTTTTCTACTTGTTGAATTTAAGCTTGAAGTTATGATTTACTATTTGTGTTATATGATTGCATGTTTTGGGGCACCACTGAGCTTTAGCTCATCACACGATATTTGTTTTCCTTAACAGGTTGTGGCATTTGAGAGATTTGAAGTCTGCTTTGAGCTTTTGTAAATGTTGTTTCGAATCGTCTGTGTATCTTTTGTTTTGGGTTGCCACTTGAAGCTGGAAAAATGTAAACCCTAAGTTTTGGCTTGTATAAATTTATTTGAACTTTACGAATTCACCGTGTGGTTTATAATATATTTTTGTAGTTATGTGTTGAGCTGGTTAGGGGTGTGCTTAAGAGTGAACGTTCAGATGTCCAATGGCAATGTTATCTCTGAAGTTAATGTGTTCTTAGTATCCTGGTTGTAAAGGTTTGGATTGTTCGGGAGACGTATGGTGTTTTGGTTTAGGTTATGCGTGGAAAATTAGTCGGTTTGCTTGCGTGAGTCTTGGCGAGAGCTAGGCAGGCGACCCGCCAACCCTCTGGTTCGCCTTAGGGAGAAGTGGGGCCGCCACAGGTTGATCGTTGATTACCTTTGTTGGTGACTCAAGAAGAAATTTTCGGCCCTTGATAGCTAAAGAAAACCATGGAAAGCAAGCTCTTTTCCTAGCTGAGGTTGTTCTCCAAGTGTTTAGCAAGTTGTACGTGAAATTTGAGGTGATTTGGTGAAAATTTGAAGGTGAAATGAAGAAGGAATGTGGGCTGTTTTTCTTTCTCCTTTGGCTGCTGGAATGAGAGGGAGAAAGAAGAGTGTTTGGGCTGCAATGAAGCTTCCTTGAGAAGCTTTAATGTGTGGCTCCAAATTGTACAAAAGTCAACCCTCTCCGCGCGCGCGCGCGTTTTTCGTGCTCGATTCCTTTCGAGTTTATTTCACCAGTGCACTAAACCTCTAATGCACTTTCATTCATACTATTATTATTCACACTTAAGGGTCTAAAAATAAGGATCTAAAGTCCCTCAATTAATCGCGCACGCAAAAACGTGTAGTATCGATTTGTGCGCGATAAAGTGGAATCTCCAAGAATTTCTTATAACGATAATATAACTATGAGAACCCGTGCATTTTCTTATTTTCTAGGTTTTATGTTAATTAATTGCATGTTATTCTGCATTTTCTTTATTAGGAAAATCATCCAGGTAATTTGTATGGTAAATATAGTTTTTAGATGATTTTTCTAGTATCGATTAGTTTTTGAGAAATTAAGAGCGTATATCGGACGTGGGACCCGCTAGTGCGGAAAGTTCGAAAAAAATTCGACCAATTAGGTTATGTTTTGTATACCGGGATTAATTTACTAGGTGATAAGAGGTTACTTAGTTGTATTATTGTTGGATTAGCATTGGGGGGAAAAAGGATAAACTTTAGGGCCAAAAGGTGACAAGTGTCACCATGCCATTTATTCTTGGATTTTGACTAACTTTCCTACTTTACCATTTAATCAAAATTTGACCAAAAATTCATCACATTTTGCTCCCCTTTGGCCGAACCTCTTGCTCAAGAAAAGAAAAAATCCTCCAAATTCCTACTTCATAATCTTGCTCCAATCTTCAAATCAAACCGATAAAACTTCAAATCACTCCATAAAATCCCTTTGCTAAGTGGTCTTGAGGTAGTTGGTGAAGTGGTTTGAGAAAAAAAGGTGCTTAGTTGGCTCTTCTCTTGAGTTGCAAGGTGAGTAGCTAAGGAGTTCATTCTTTGGTCTTCCTAATGTTAAATTGGTAGCTTGTGTTAGTCAAAGATGTGATTTGGTGAAAGATTTCATGACTTTTAGTTAAGATTGGTGACTTTTATATTTATTCTTGAATTTTTCTGTTTTCATATGTTTAATATTGTGTGGCCATGGATGATGACTTGGGATAGCTTAGAATGAAGCTATTGTGCGTAAACTGTAGCTAATTGCGGAAAATTTCCACTTTGTGCGGAAAATTCCAGATTAGGGTTTCATTTTTCCCCAATTCTTCCCGGTACTGTTACACCTAGTTAGAGGCCGATTGGGCCTTAGTACAAAACATGAAAGTTGTATAGAATGATGTTTTATGGTAGCCTACAAAATTTCAGCTCAATCGGAGCAATGTAGCCTGTGAAAAGACCGAAATACCCCTGCTTCCCTGTTTCTATCCGAACATGCTAATCAGCTTTTGTAATTGGTTGTTTTGATCAGGAATACTACTGATTTGGTTGTCGATGTCTTTTAAGACTTATAGCATTGTATCTTAGCTTTCAAATGGCTTTGGAATCTCTTGAATTGGAGTTGTATGTGCTGAGATATGATTGAATGAATCAGGACTACTAGTTGAACTGCGAACTGGAAAATCTGGGGTTGTTTTGGTAAATTTGACCTAGACACATTGAAAACTGGACTGAGTGGCCTTCTTCAACATTGTATCCCTTTCTCTTAGCTTCGAAATGGTGTAAATTGCACCTCAATCCGACTAGTGTCTCTTCAGTTGTGTTAGTTCCGCTAAGCAACAACAAATCTTCCTTTTGTTTTCCAACCTAAACGTCATTTCCGCACATGTCCTAGCTTGATTTGGTAATCATATGACATTGAGCCTATTGAGTGGCTATTTATGTTGTGTGTAATGTTGGGATTGATTGAGGAAAATAATGAAGCCATAAATGGCTGGGAAATAGGTAAATACAAAGGGCGTGCTGCCCAAATTTTCGCTCGAGGGCTAAGTTTCTATTTGAACTTGTATATTTTTTGTTTGGCCAATACTAATACAATGACCCTTTTCCATCTTAAAATATGATCCTTCTTCAATTGGAAACTCCAAATGTGTACTTACTCTTACCCAAATAAAGAGGAGTGGTTTAGGATTTTCTTGGGTATTTTGACCTCTTTTTTTTCATGAATTTCATTAAGACCTTTAGTGTATAATATCTACTTGAATATGAGCTGATTCCGAAATGATTCCGAAAACAGTATTTCTTAGCCTATCTAGTTGGATTCCGACTTGTCTTTAGTTTGGTTTTACGTTTGGTCTACGAAGCCCTAATTATTCTTGTCCACGGGTCCAAATATCCTCATTTCACTTTAAAGTCTTTCTATACGTTCTACTCATCAATTGTTGAGTTTCTTTGATTTCACCTGATTGTTTGTGCTAGATGAGCTGTAATATTCTTTCTCGTTTAATCTTAGGTTTTCTCGGTGACTAAGGATAATATCCGGAAGAATATTTTGCACGTTGTTTTGCGTACATAGGTGAGTGTTCCTTGTTTGTTATATTCTCCTTGACTTCATGACTTGTTGTTATTGTTTGATAATGTGTTAAGTGTTTCCAATGATTTCCAAAACAAATTTTCTAGGCGAGCGTGTACTTTATCGCGCTCGACCTAAATGAAACGTGAAATTTTCAACGATTTAATGATTGATACATTAGTTGTGCATGATGTAAGCCTTTTGGCTGAACTGGGCCCTGCCCTTCGTTACCGATCTACTCGAGCCAGAAGCGGACTCGGTCAGGCAATATGGTGACCCTGGGTGTGAACGTTGGTATACTCGAGTATTACCTTGTAGGTTGGTGGAGCCTGGCCAACGTCCAGGAGGGGGTGAATGAAATGAACAATTGAACGAGGGTTTTACTTACAAAAATGCATTTTCAAATGATTAGAGGAATAAGGGGAATGACAGGAGAACGAATGCACGAACGAACGAACGAACAAATGGCTCCCTGTGAGCCCGTATCCTTTTAATGTATGTGTTATTATCGCTTTCCATTGTAAATGTTTCTTGAATTATTGATTATCGATGGTTAATGTATTGGCTTTGTTGTTGAATATGTGTTCGGAACCTCACTGAGCTTTTAGCTCACCCCTTTAGTTTTGTTTTCCTTAACAGGGGGATGTGAGCAAGGACGAGAGCCCAGTGTAGGTTAGCCTAGTCTAGTTTTTTTGTTTTGTAATGGTTCTCGCCCTAGTGCTTGGCACGGGCTGGATGTATGAAGGATTGAGAACCTTTGTATATTCGATGTTGATACTCCCTTTTGGGATAGCAATGTATGTAAATTCCGCTTTAAGTTTTGGATCATTGTCTTATTTATTCTTGTGGTTTTATTCCAATTTTAATTGAGGAATGTAGTGAACGACTGAGTCCCGGCGAGAGCTGCGCAGGCGGTCCGCCGAACCCTCTGGTTCGCCTTAGGGGGAGGTGGGGATGTCACAATAACTAACTAACACTTGAACACTTAAACATAAAAATACCTATTTTAAAACTAATGTACAAGTCTCCAATTTTTCAAGCTCATAGTACTCTCAAATCGGTTATTGTCTCCAAACGCGCATTCACTATTCTCACTTAACGAGCTTCCAAAAATTAAATTTGGAAACAAATCATTTTAAAAATATATGCAAGTCATAATTCCATGTAATTGGGTCTAAAAAGGTTGAAATAAAATATTTGGAGTAAACGGGCAATTAAATATTTAAATAAGCTAGTAATAGGAATTTAAAATAAGTAAATTTTTGCGAGTCCTCACAGAATCAGCTTTTGGACAAAACATGAATGTTGTAGGGATTTGAGTTAGCTTTCTACCCAGAAACTTTCAGCTCAATCGGAGCACTGTAGCTTATAAAATGACTAAAATACCCTTGACTGCCCAAATGCCCTGTTTAACCGACAGCTTTCTGTTTTCTCTGAAATTTCAATTTTTGACCCTGAAAATGCAAGAGCTGGGTGTCGATATTTCTGTAGGAAATATAGGTCTATGTCTTAGCTTCGAAATGCCATAAAATTTACCTTGATCCGATATACCTAGCTGCAGTTATGACCAAAACACCGAAGGATGACAAATTTGCCACTTTAGACATTCTTCTTTAAAACTAGTTTCCAGCTTTGATTTTGATGGTTGCATTGCTAGAATTGACTTGTATTTGGATGATATTGAGCCTAGTTGAAGAGGTATCTTGTTAAGCTTGCTTATATGTTGAATTTGGGCTGAGTTGAGGAAAGAAATGAAGCCCTAAGTGGCAGGAAAATAGCTAAGTACAAAGGGCATGCTGCCCAAATTTTCACTCGAGGGTTTGGCGTATGTACTCGTGACTTGAGCGAAGATTTGAGGTCGAATTGAACGTGGATCATCTAAGGTATTTGAGTTTTCTTTAGTAGAGGTATATAAGCTGAAATTTTGCCAGAACTCGTGCCCTTGAAAAAATGAAAGTAGTGACCCTTAAAAATACGATTTTCTCGATCTTTTATACCAAGTGCGATTTCAAAAGTATAAACCACTTCTTTATTGAAACTAAACGAGCAAGCATGAATTTCCTAGAGTTTGATAAGTAATTTGAATACTACTTAAAAAATTTTTGTTTACTTGATTTTCTTGAAGCGAAACTCCTATGTTTCGAACCCTAATTTTAAACTCTTGAATAATATTTTATCGCAGATTTGGACTCCATCCAAGGAGTTGCAGCTGAGCGTGACCTTGAAAAGTACTAGACCTTTGGTGAGTGCTTCCAAGTGCATGTTTGTCCTTGATACTTGCTCTTACATGTTTTACCAATATGCTCAGATAATATTTGCATGGTTTGGTCGGGCAAGGGTGTACTTTATCGCACTTGCCCTAATGTGATATATACTTGTTCATTTGTTGCAATTGATGTGATACCCCAACTTTTAGGATCATCTTTTGTTTAGTCTCAAAGAGGATATTATGGTTTCTCTAGTTTATTTTTATTTTAAAACATTATTTTGTTTAAAGAAGAAACTAAAGTTATTTCTTTGGGTTTGACTTAAAAACTTGTTTTATTTTAAAAGACTAGAAACCCTAAAAGTCTAATCAAAACCCTAGTTTCACTTGTGACTGATCGTTTTCTCAAATTTCTCATATTTTAACCGAAACCCTAAATTCAATTTATGGAATTGTAAAACCCCTCACGTTTTTCTTAAAAATGCCCTTTTATTTGGAAATTATTGATTTATTATAGCCCTACTACTCAATCACCCCACAATAAGTGCAAATGAACCTAGAAAGTAGGGTTTCACTTTTCGTTTTCAAGTTAGAGCGAATTAGGGTTTTCACGTTTTTCCGTAATGTGACTATTCGGTACGGAGTGAGGATCAAATTTGATAGGTAAGAGTGACTTTTGGATGAGAAAATATTATATGATTAGAAGTGATAATAATAAGTTGGTGATTAGAAGTTAAAAACCCTAGTATACGCGATTTAAGAAAATCGGCTCGAACCGACGGATATCGATCACTACCGATTGAACCCACCACTTGACCACCACTTCTTTACCACCACATACCCTTGATATTTTTGCAAAATATCCCCCCTCATCCTCAGCCTCATAACCGAAACATGTGGCCCAAAATGCAAGGAAAAGAAAGAGAAACTTGGATGGCTTTGGTGGTGACAAGTGTCACCCATCTATGGTTTCTTGCCCAACCTTTTGTCTTGCCTTCTTATCCCTTAATTGAGCTCATTCTTTCTCATTTTTTTTCCTGGTCAGCCGAGAGCAAGAGGAGTAAGAGAGTGAAGAGAGTTTTCCATCTTCAATCTTGAATCCAACCATTTTATTGCCAACAAGAAAAACTAAACCGATCAATCACTAGTTGGAAGCTTGGGAAGCCTAAGGAACCAAGAATATCAAGGAGAGGTGAAGGATCATCCTAGCAAGGTCTTGCCTTGAGGTATAATGGCTGACCAACCATTTCTTTTCCATTAATCATGATTAAGTTGGGTATTAATGTTAGTATAGTGCTTGTGATGCTTGTTTCAAAGAGTTTTGATGATTGGATGGATGACCTTTGAGTTAGGGTTTCTTGTGGGTTGGTGTTGTATGATGCATATATGTGGTATATGATCTTGTAAAGGTAGTAGTAGTGGTAGTTTCAAGGTGAAAATATGAATTATAGCTTGAAATAACAAAAATTCCAGATTTCTGGAAATCTTAGCTTCAGTTCTGTCCGGTTCTATTTCATCATGTTAGAGGCCAAACTAGGCTTAGTACAAAACATGAAAGTTGTAGAGAATGATATTTTATGGTTTATACAAAATTTCAACTCAATCGGAGCAACGTAGCCTGTGAAAAGACCAAAATACCCTCACTGCCCTAGGATGCATCCAGTGATCCGTTTTAGACAGTTCATCCAATTGACCGTGTCTATTCACTATGATCCGTGCTGATTTAGCCATTTTCCAAAACATGAAAGTTTTTTACTATGTCTTAGCTTTTCAACGCCTCCAAGAACATCTTAAACGGACTTTGGTAGCTTGAGATATGGCCATTTGAAGGCAGTACGGTTAATTAGCCGATTAGTTGGAATTTGGTTCTGTGAATTGGGAATTTGACTGGGTTACACTGGAAATTAGACTAGGTGGTCTTCACCAAAGTTGTATCTCTCTGCCTTAGCTTCGAAACGGTATAATTTACACCTCAATCCGATACGCGTAGCCTCGGTTGTGTCCGTTACGTAAAAACACGTCAAATCTGTCTTTTGCTAAACTTCATTTCCGCACATGTCGTTAGCTTGATTTTGTACCTGTATGACCTTGAGCCTATTGAACGGCTATTGAAATGAGATTATTTTGTATGTAACTTTGAGTTTTTTTGAGGAAAATATTGAAGCCATAAATGGCTGGAAAATGGGTAAACACAAGGGGCATGCCGCCAAATTTTCACGAGAAAGATAAACTAGCCTTTGGAGTTCTAGTTCTGTATTTTGCAAATTTAACTTGGATGCACTGAAAAATGGGTCGAGGTATCTTCATGGAAGTTGTAACCTTTTTTCTAAGGTTCGAGACACCATCTAGTACATTTTGATCCGATAACCACAGCTCCAGTTATGGGCAAATCGTGTAACCCGTTTTGTACCATTTTCATTTTCACGGACGCGCACGTGCATTTCTCAACCGTTTTTGCCGTTTTGGACCATTTAGGTCTACTTTTGGTATTTTATTACCATTCCGGCCGTTTCGGCCAATTTCGACATTCTTTTGGCCTTAACGTCATTTTGACCGTTTTGATTATTTTTTATCGTTTTCGACCGTATTCGATCGTTTAAGCAATAAACTGCTATTGTGTGGTCGTTTCACTTATGTGTGTATATAATCTGTCAATACAGATTGTGAGGCTTTTGACGGTGACGGTCAAGCTCAGTGAATTGTATCGTTTTTCGTGCCAAGCTTTATTAAATGAGTAATTGGATTGTTATTGATGTGAAATTGTTAAAGTGCTTTGAATATGTTAAATGGGTACTTAGGCGAGGGTGTACTTTATCTCACTCGACCTAAACCCATCCTTTGTTTTGATTTCATATTTGAGAATACATGCCTTATGTTGAGTAACACCCTTTTGCTGTGTGCTGATGGGGGTGATTACATTACTTGAGTATCGCTCTTTTGCTGTGTGCTGATGGAGGTGATTACAGGACTTGAATTAAACCCCATTTGCTGTGTGCTGTTTGGGGTAAGTACTTTGTTGTGTACTTTATTGAGAGATACCATCTATTGAGAGATCGGATATCTCAGGGCTTGGTTCCAACCCGGTTCCCAGGGTTAGACGAACTATTCGAGCCAGCTGGGGCTTGGTCGAAGATAGTTCCATGCTAAACTTGGGATTTAGTTCCTTGTTAAAGCTTTGACGAAAGCTAAGTTATTTTGTTTCGCTCGAGCTGCTGTGTGTTGTTGACTGGCCAGCGGGGGTTGATAAGGTGGACGGAGAGTAGTGTAAGTGGAGTCTACGGACCATGAGTACTTTGGTTGACGGAGTGTCAACAAGCGTTCAAGCTCGGGGAATTGAACTGGTTTTGGAGCCACCCGTATCCTACCATTGTGTTGTTACTTTTTGTTGTTGATGTGAAATACCTGATTACTTGTTTAATTATGTGAGTTTACATTTTTACGCTGATTACTCACTAAGCATATAGCTTACCCCATTCCATTTGTTTTCCTTAGCAGGGGGCCGACGCGGGGATCGCTCGGGAAGGTGTTTAGTCTTTTGATTAGAGAATAGTTGAATTTATCCTTGTTATAAGTTGACTAGTAAGATGTATATAGTTATCGTGGTAGTTGTAGTTGTAGTTATTAGCTTTTCTAAGGTTTACTTTCTAATACTCGTGGTATGTATGACTTGATGTACAAGTTTATGCAACCTTTGAAGCTATAATAGAGTACATAGAACTTACTTTTGGTGTGAACTTTATTTTCTAGTTTTAGAGTATCGAGTCCTGGCGCGAGCTGGGCAGGCGACCCGCCGAACCCTGGGGTACGCCCCAGGGGGAGGTGGGGCCATTACAATTGACTTGATATACTTGTGCTTGTAAGTGCTGAGCGGCCGCATGTACTACACTCAATCCGAGTGGGAGATGCCTCTTATTCTCGCTGCGTACTTTTCTCGTGATTAAGTCGATTGGAGACGTTATCTCATCGACTATACTCACTTCTTGGGGATCCAAACCACACTGGCTAGTTAATCGAGTCGAGCCGGCAAGGGTTTGGTCGATTAGATAACGAACCATGGGTATCTTGTTTTGTCGAGTGGAGTGATACCTCCTCGACTAATCGGTATGCTCGAGTATTACCACACGTGTTTATTTTGGTGTTCGGGCCCGGTAAGGGGGTTGAATGGTGGATGGATTGGCGTTAAGCGGAGCGCTACTGGACTGGTTACTTTACTTGAAAGTTGACGGAGAGTCAACTACTATTTGATCAAGCTATGGCGGAGCTATTTTGAAATAGCGGTTGTATCCTTTCACTTGACATGTTAAATATCCAGTGTTTGGCTTTATGAAGCGTTATTACTTATTTTCTTGACTTCATATGCTCGATATTTTGATACTTGTGATTTTAAATAATGGTCAACTTGCTATTTGGGTCTGCATGAAGTTCTGGAACCTCACTGAGCTTTAGCTCATTCTATGAGATTTGTTTTCCTTACAGGGGATATAAGCAAGGGCGTGGGGACTGATACAAGCTAGCAAAGTCAAGTTTTTTGAATTTTTGCGATTGTACTCGTGCTAGTGCTCGACTAGGGTTGAATGTATCTGAATTTTAAAAATTTTCATATATTTGGGCATGTATGTGTGGCGCCCCGAAAGAATGAGTGTGAGAACCCGCAAATTTTTATATATTTTCGCGACATTATTTTGTTTACTCGTTTATAATTTTGTGCCTTTCTTCAATATATTAATTTCGTATACATTGTTTTAAGTAAATATAGTTTTCAAATCATTTCCTTGATACAAGTTAGTCCACGTTAATTTTGAAGTATATTTGGACGTGGGACCCGCTAGTGCGGTAAATGCATTATATTTTTGACAACTTGTTGGAATTTTGTATTAAGTGATATTATTTTACAAGGTGTTAAGAGATTTGTATTGGAGAGACAAAAAGATAAGTTTTAAACCTAAAGGTGAAAAGTGTCACCATCCAATTCACTCTTGGACTTTGACCATTATTTCTTACCTTTACTAAATACTAAAATTGACCCAAAATATCATCTTCATTTGCTCATCTTGGCCGGCCATGGAGGAGAGAAAAGAGAGAGAGAGCTTCTTCAATTTTCCTTCATTTCTAGCTTGAATCTTGCAAACCTACCGGTTAAATTCCAAATTTCTCCACAAAAGTGAGTTGCTAAGCTAGTTTAAGGTGTTGAGTGGAGCCATTTGTGAAGAACAAGCTCTAGTTGTCTTGTTTCTTGGAGTTGCAAAGGTGAGGTGTTAAATATCTTCCCTCTCATGTTAATAATGATCAATTAAGGATTTTTAGCGGTAGAGCATGTCATTTTATGGATGATTTCTTGAATTGGGTTGAGATTGGTGAAGTTTTCTAATTATTTCATGAATTTTCTGTTTCATATGTGTAATATGGTGTGGCTTTGGATGATGATTGGAAATGATCTAGAATGAAGCTAGAAGGTGTATGTGGTGGTTAATTGCAAGAAATTTCTGCTTTGGAAAGAAATTTGGAAAGTTAGGGTTTCATGGTTTTACATTCTGCCCGGCACTGTACCTCATAGTTAGGGGCCTAATTGGCCTTGGGTTAAAACATGAAAGTTGTAGGGAATGATATTTTAGAGATTCCTACAAAATTTCAGGTCAATCGGAGCAACGTAACTTGTAAAAAGATGGAATTACCCTTACTGCCCTGTTTCTACCCGAATTTGAGAATTGCTTCTGTACTGGGTTATTTTGATTGGGAATGTTTCGGAATTAGTTGTTAAGGCCTTCTGATGAATTTTATCCCTGTTTCTTAGCTTTCGGATAGCTTTGGAATTACTGAATTTGGACTTAGGTAGCCTGATTTATGATGTTTGCACCAGAATGCGATTTGTGAATCTGTTTTTGCGGTTCTGGTGTAGTATATTGCATTTTTGACCTGGTTATACTCGCAACTGGGCTGAGTGACCTCCTGTAACATTGTAACCCTATCTCTTAGCTTCGAAACGGTGTATCTTACACCTCCATCTGATAATCGTAGTGCCAGTGGTACCAAAACCGCTAAACGATGCCAAAAACTGTTTTCCGAGTTAGAGCTTAACTTTCATTTCCGGTCATTTTCCTAGCTAAATCTTGTATTTGAATGACTTTGAGCCTATTGAACGGCTGTTGTGATGAATTTATATTTCGTATGACTTTGGGACTGGCTGAGGAAATAATGAAGCCATGACGGCTGGAAAAGTAAGGAAATTAAGGGGATATGCTGTCCGATCCTTGAAAGCATTTGATGGCTTTGAGTTTGAGTTGAAGGGCTTGGATTTGGGCAAGGCAATGATATATGATGGATGGTTCCTGAGCCGTGGAGGTGAGTGACCCCAAACTGTTTCCAAAGCTACTTATGAACTGTTTCTTGCATTATTTACTCGACTGCATCTCATGCGTGCTTGCATGTGAATTCATGATATGATTTTGGCTTCAATGAGTTCTTGGGGAGTCTTGTGCTGGACACCAACGTCTCCACCTCTGTTTATTTGGAGCAAATGGCTCCGGAGCTCAAAAAGGGGCTCCCTCTTACTGTTTACTATTACTGGATCTTTTGAGCGTTGGGTGTGTAAGTGCAATGATTTCACTGGCTCACGAGACCAATAAACGTACATTTGATCTCGAAATCATGACATCATTGAAATACGTTACTGTGAAATATATTGGATGACTGCTTTTACTGGTTACTCACTGAGCTTCTAGCTCACCCCAAAAATATTTTATTCCCCTCCACAGGGCTCATGGCGAAGGAAGGCTTGTAGTACTTATTCCTGTGACTGGATGGCATATATCTTGTACCGTTTGGATTTGGAATCATTTTATGTATAGTTGGGAATTCTTTCCGCTTCGCTTGTGACATGTAATTATTGGAGAATTTGATGTATATTTGAGATTTATCTTGTAATTTATTTGAGGACTGTAGTGATCAACTGAGTCCCGGCGAGAGCTGGGCAGGCGACCCGCCGAACCCTGGGGTACGCCCTAGGGGGAGGTGGGGCCGTCACAGTATGAACCGTGGAGCTGAATTTAAGCATCAATGTATATTTTAAGTTTGAGAATTGTGTTTTGCTTATTTTTCATGGTTGTAAGTTATTTTCTTGGAGTACGTGTGCGAGTCCTAGCGAGAGTTGGGCAAGCGGTCCGCTAAACCTTGGGGTACGCCCTGGGGGAGGTGGGTCGTCACAGGTGCTCTGCTTAGAACCTGGCAGAAGCCACCATATCAGTACTGTTTCCTTTTCTTGCTGGTGTTAAAGTGCTTATCTGAATGGGTGAATTATCCATGACATTATTTGAAACTATTTACTATCTTCGTTTTAAGATTTTGAGATATGTGAAAGATATTTTGCCAATTTGACTACATGTTTACTTGGAACCTCGCTGGGTTTCTAGCTCATTCCATGAAATTTGTTTTCCTTACAGGAGTAAGAACGTGAGAGTGGGAATTGGACAAGATATGGACTTTGTCTAAGTTTTGTTAGTTGCTCACATAGGAACTCTTAGCTCTCTAGCGAGCTTGTTTGATTTTATTTTGTAAGTTTAACTCGTTGGCTATATTTAGAGATTGTACGGGCATTTGATGTCCACGATTGTATATATCTAAGGTTGTAAATGTTATTGGTCTCATTGTTGAGATTAATATTTGGTAAACTTCAGAGTACGTGAATGAGTCCTGGCGAGAGGTGAGTAAGCGGTCCGCCAAACCCTTGGGTATGCCCTAGGGGAAGGTGGGGCTGTCACAGATGGGGCCTTAGAAAGGTTCCAGAAGTTTGCCCTACCTAAATTTACTGGAGAACTGAATCCCAAAGTAGTGGAGAATTGGTTTGAAGCTATGGCTAACATATTTGAGGCATTAAGAATCAGGTATAACATATTAATGTAATATGCGCTTTGACATGTATGAATAATAAGTAAAACACTAATATTCATTGTAGACTGCTACTAGGAGAGGAAAATTAGGAAGAGGCACAGCTAACATAGACTTATCAGGAGCTAGAGTTTGGGTAATAAATGTTGCAACTGTCATTCAATATGCTTGGGTCTTTGACATGCCTCATCTGAATGTTAAGTGATTTGTGTGTGACATATTTCAATAGGAGCTTGCACAAGGAAGTGTGCCAATTGTTGTATCAAGTCAAGGAAGTAATCCCAGTCCTCCTAGTCAACCAATTTCACTAAATATACATTTCAGTGGTGCAACCAAAAAGGCAAGCACAGTTTTGATACTAACATTTGAGTGTTTTACAATATGCCTAACATCTAAGTGGTTCGTATACTCATTTCGGAGAGGAAGACCTGTAAAGAAAAATAAGACAGCTGCATCGAGTGGCAATGCACAAAGCCGTGCAACAGGTTACCTTCTCTATTTTCCAATTTGAGAGGGCAGCACGTTCATGGTGGAACGTGATTAAAACAAAATGGGAAAGAAAATAGACTTCGTGAACTTGGGCTAACTTCGCCTACGAGTTTAAAGAGAAATATATCCCTCCTTCGGTTCAAGAGAAGAGGAATGATGAATTCATTAGACTTCGACAGAGGACCTCTAGTGTTGCCGAATACAAAGCCCAGTTCATAAAATTGTCCAAATTCTTCCCTGAATAAGTACCCACTGAACAAAAAAGAGTGAGGTGGTAGTTCGTTCAAGGGTTAAATTTGGCGATTTAGGAATCATTAGCACCAGTCACCCTGGATACTTTCGCGGGGGCTCTTGAGAAAGTCCAGAGAATTAAGAATGCTAAGTCCCAACTTAAGCATTTCCAAGCTATAAGAGGAATGCCTCTAGCCCTACTCTCGGGCAATCTCGAGGAAATGTCCTGCAGCCCAAAGCGGGAAGAGGATTTGGTGGGATGAGACTTCCACTCGAGGCTCAGAATCGACCAATTGGCACACCGACTAGAGGAGCTCAAGCCGGAAAATGACAACAAGGGGGGCCACCCAGAGGAGGACAAGCATCGGGCTCCTAGACAGCATGTGGATACTGTAGGAAATGAAATCATTCCGAGATAAATTGTTGGGTGAAGGGACGAAAATGTTTTTTCTGTAAAAGTTCAGAGCACCTGTGACAGCCCCACCTCCCCCTAAGGCGAACCAGAGGGTTCGGCGGGCCGCCTGCCCAGCTCTCGCCGGGACTCAGTCGTTCACTACATTCCTCAAACAGATTACAAGAATAAACCTCAAATATTACAATATAAATCTCCAATATACATCAAATTCTCCAAAAATTACATGTCATAAGCGAAGCGGAAACAATTCTAAATAAGCCATCCAGTCACGTGAATAAGTACTACAAGCCCTTCCTTCGCCTTGAGCCCTGTGGAGGGGAATAAAATATTTTTGGGATGAGCTAGAATCTCAGCGAGTAACCAGTAAAAGCAGTCATCAAATATATTGCACAGTAATGTATTCCAATGATGTCATGAATCAGAGATCAAATGTACGTCTTTTGCTCTCGTGAGCCAATCATAGCACTTGAACACCCAACGCTCAAATAGATCATTTAACATTAACAGAAAGGGAGCCCCTTTTTGAGCTCCAGATAAACATGAACATGAACCATAAACAGAGTGGAGACGTTGGTGTCCAGCACAAGACTCCCCAAGAACTCAGTAAAGCCAAAACTTGTCATGAACTCACATGCAAGCACACATGATATGCATCGAGTAAATAATGCAAGAAACGTTTCACAAGTACTTTGGAAATAGTTTAGGGTCACTCACCTCCATGGCTCAGAAATCATCCATCATATAATATTGCCTTGCTCAAATCCAAGTCTTAGATCACAAACTCAATGCAAACAAATCCCTTCAAAGTTCGGCCAGCACTTCCCCTGAATTTGCTAACTTTTCCAGCCATCATGGCTTCATTATTTTCTCATTCCATCCCAAAGGTACACACACAACAACAAGTTCATCCAATAGCCATTCAGCAAGCTCCAAGAAGTACTAGGACAAGTCAAGCTAGGGAAAAGTCCGGAAATGAAAGTTAAGCTCAAAACCAGAAAAACAGGTTTTGAAGTCATTTTGCGGTAATGGTACCAAAGGCACTACGATTGTTGGATGAAGGTGCAAGATACACCGTTTCGAAGCTAAAATATAGGGCTACAATATTGCAGAAGGTCACTCAACCCAGTTTCGAGTTTAACCAGGTCACAAATGCAAGATACTATACCAGAATCACAAAAAGAGATTCACAGAACGCATTCTAGCGGAAACATCATAAAACAGACTATCCAAGTCCAAATCCAGAAATTCCAAAACCAGCTGAAAGCTAAGAAACAGGGTTAAATTTCATCAGAAGGCCTCAACAACCAATTCGGAAGCAATTCCAGCCAAAACAACCAATTACAGGCGCAATTCTTACATTCGGGTAAAACCAGAACAGCAATAGTAATTTCGACTTTTCTCACTCTACGGTACTCCGATTGACCTGAAATTTTGTAGGTACCTATAAAATGTCATTCCCTACAACTTTAATGTTTTAAGCCAAGGCCAATTCGGCCTCTATCTATGAGTTAAAAATTCGGGCAGAATGTTCCTTCACAAAACCTAATTTTCTGAAATTTCTTCCAAAACAGAAATTGATTGCAATTGTCCACTTTTTCCACCTTCTAGAATCATTATATACCATTTCCAATCATCATAGATAGCCACACAATCATACTCATATTAAAACAGAAAAATTGTGAGAACCCGTATTGCCTTAATATTTTCCTAGGGTTTTTCCCCTTTAATGGCATGTTTTCTGCATTTTCTGGCTAGAAATATTTTATTGGGGAATTTTATGAGCAATTATAGTTTTTAGATAATTTTTCTAGCATTGGATAGTTTTTGAAAAATTAAGTATATAGAAAGGACGTGGAACCCACTAGTACGGAAAGTTCGGAAAAATTCGGCCAATAAGGTTAGATTCCGGATACTGTATAAAATTTATCGGGTGTTAAGAGATAAGTAGAATGTGTGAAGTGATTGATGTGAGAGGGAAAGAAAGATAAGAATGCATTAATGAGTGTGACAAGTGTCACAATATGATTGGTTGGACTTTATGGTTTACTATTCACATTTTTGACTTTTGACCAAAATTAGTTAATATCTCACAAAAATTGAAAAAACTTACCATTTCTTACCTTCTTGTGGCCGACTTTCTTGAGCTAAGAAGAAAGGAAATTCTTCAAGATTCTTGCTTCCATTTTGCTTGAATGTGATCATCCAACCATTTGATCTTGATTCCATTCCATAAAACCTTTCTATTTGGTGCTAGTAAGTAGTTTGGTGGAGTTTGTTTGAAGAGCTAAGGTGTCCAACATCTCTCTCTCTCTTAATTTCTTGGCAAGTGATGCTTGAACACCCTACTACACCTAATGATGTTTATGTTTGGCTTAGAAGTGGCTAAAGTGATGGATTATATGATTTATTTCTTTATTTGACTTGATTTGGTGAAGTTTTCAATTTTATGAGGAATTTTCTGGTTTCATATGATCTTGATGGTGTGGTTGTTTTTGATGGTTAGTAATAAGGGGCTTTGACTCTAGTAGGTGTGAATTGATGATAAATGCAATCAATTTTGGATTTGGATTGAAATGTGAAAAGTTAGGGTTCATGAACCCCTAATCTGTCCGAAATTTTAGGTCATAGATAGAGGCCGAATTGGACTTTTCTCAAAACATGAAAGTTGTAGGCATTGATGAGTTTGAAGTGTCTGCAAAATTTCAGGGAATTTGGAGTAGTGTAGAGTGAGTTATGCCGTTTTTACTGTTGCTGTTTTTGGTGATCAGAATGTGCGAACTGCGATAGTAATTGTCTGTTTTGACTGGAATTGATTTGGATTTTGTTGATGGTGTCTTCTGATGAAATGTATCTTGATGTCTTAGCTTTCATATGCCTTTGGAATCAATGCATTTGGACCTGTATAGACTGACTTGGACTGATTACAGTTTTGTGTGATTTGGGAACCTGCAATTACGGTTCTGGCTTGGTTTTCTGCATTTTTGACCTAGTTGTACTAGGATTTGGACTGAGAGGCCTTCTACATTGTTGTAGCCCTGTCTTTTAGCTTCGAGATGGTGGGTCTTACACCCTCATCCGATAAGCGTAACGTATTTTGTGCCATTACCGCATACGGAGGCCAAAACTGTTTTTGTTGATTGATCAAATGAGTTATATTTTCTGAATTTCTGGTTTGCTATTATGCTTATATATATGTATATGAAACCCTATTGGGGTTGTGATTGGCATGGCTTTATGATTCGTTATCGAGTCTCATTATACTTGTTTGCATGTTTTAAGGCTTACTCTTATTCCGGTCATTTCCTAGCTAACTTTTGTACTTGTATTACTTGGAGCCTAGTGAACGGCTTTTGGGAAATGAGATGACTTTTGTGTGAGGTTTTGGGACTGATTTGAGGAAGTAATGAAGCCTTAATGGCTGGAAAAGTAAGAAATTTAGGGGAAATGCTGTCCGAGTTCTAGGCCGTTTGGTTGTTTAAGTTGGATGCCTTTTGATGGAAATGAAGGGCTTTTGGGTTGTTGACCCTAGGTCTTCATGTTATCTTTTTGTTTCCAAGAAAATCATGTTCTTGCACCCTTGCATTAGTATTTATTTGGCAAGGCGTACGACGTCTGGTAGTCGAGCCTCACTTACTCGAATTATTTTGGATATGAAACCTTCAATTGGTTTATTTTGATTTTTTAGGGTTTCTTGGCGATTAAGGCCAATCTGAAGTAAAAACTTTTGAAGTTGAGCCGGTGAGTGTACCACTCCCCTCCATTGCTGTTTAACTTGATTTCTGCTCTGCAATCTGTTTATTTGTTCGAGACGAGGGTGTACTTTATCACACTCGTTCTCTAGTCTGTTCATATGCCAATTTTACTATGCAAAATTTGAATCTGTTATCTGTGTCTGCATCTGTTCGGATTTCTATGACCTATGAGCTCAATCCTGTGGCTAAGTTATTCGAGTCGGGCCGGCAAGGGCCTGGACGATTAGATAACGAACCACGGTAGTCTGTTCGGGATTTTGGGTATTGAGACCCTTGATTCCGGTATACTCGAGTATTACCATTTTGTTCGTTTGAGGTGAGCGGGCCCGGTAAAGGGGTGTTTGGTGGACGGAATTCGGTGATAAGAGGGGTCTACGGACGCATTGGTTCTATATACGTTGACGGAGAGTCAACCGGTTTGGATCAAGTATTGCGCTGGAAATTTGGCTCCTGAGAGCCACCCGTATCCTTCTGATTTGAATCATTGGTTCCTTTGCTTTACATCTGACATGTGTATCTGATTTGTTAAATGTGAAATGCCATGAATTTAATGCTATCTGTTTGGTACCTCATTGAGCGCAAGCTCACCCCTTTCCGTTCCTTTTGTTTTCCTTACAGGAAAATAAACCCTTTTGGTCTGGATTTGACAAATAGCTGCCAAATTGAGCTAGTTGAACATATCTTTTGTATAGCTCATGTATTAAAACCCTAAGTGTACTTTTGGGCGTTTTCTCTTTTGTTTGGCAAACCGTGTGTATATATTAACTTTTGAAAACTTTTGTATGTCATTTTGATTTGTAAACGCTAAAGTTCAGATGTGAATGTTTGTTGGCTATTTCGGTTGGGTTCTGACGGGTCGGTCACTATTCATGGCGGACTTCGGATTTCATTTTTCTTAAATTTTGGGTTATTTTACCATTTTGACTCGTTTACGCTCGTTCGTAAGTTCCGGATCGCTATAGATAGTTCTAGTCTGCATCGTGAGTCCTGGGCAGTCCGCTCACCCCTTTGGTTCGCCTTAGGGGAAAGTGGGGCTGTTACAGACAAGCTAGCATCTAAGTTCCAGCAACTCCGTACGATGACACACTGGGTTGATCCGTATCAAGAAATCGCGGTTCTCCGAGACGAAATACAGGTTCAAAGGAGGCTAATCGAGTACTGGGGAGGGCGATGGAAGCAAGAGTATTCGGAGAAACTTGAGCTCTTACACCAAAACATGGAGCTAAAGAGGAAATACGAAGAGATTTCCAAGGAGACAGTAACAATGGCACAAAGCAATACTTATATGGGGATTCCAGAGGAAGCTCAAAAGATAGGAATTGTAAGGCCACAACTGAAGATCTTCCATGCAAAGAAAAAGGGTAAAGCTGGAAGGCCATTTGCTAAGAGGGGCCGTGGATCGGGTGGTGTGACAAATTGTAGTTATTGTAGAAAATCCAATCATATTGAAGTGGATTGTTGGTTAAAGGGGAGGAGATGTCTGTGTTATGGGAGCGCCGAGCATCTGATTGCTAATTGCCCGGGTTTAGCGCGTGAAAAGAAAGGAACCCAACAACCAACCAAGACCGACCCTGGACTGTCAAGTGGAGAAGGGACTGGAATAAAGAACCTCGTTTCTTCTGACTCTGACGACGAAGAAGGTACAGGCCATTGGTTACTTTAACTTTGCAAGGTAAAATTTCGAGGGCGAAATTTCTTTAAGGGGGAGAGAGTGTGAGAACCCGTATTGCCCTAATATTTTCCTAGGGTTTTTCCCCTTTAATGGCATGTTTTCTGCATTTTCTGGCTAGAAATATTTTCTTGGGGAATTTTATGAGCAATTATAGTTTTTAGATAATTTTTCTAGCATTGGATAGTTTTTGAAAAATTAAGTATATAGAAAGGACGTGGAACCCACTAGTGCGGAAAGTTCGGAAAAATTCGGCCAATAAGGTTAGATTCCGGATACTGTGTAAAATTTATCGGGTGTTAAGAGATAAGTAGAATGTGTGAAGTGATTGATGTGAGAGGGAAAGAAAGATAAGAATGCATTAATGAGTGTGACAAGTGTCACAATATGATTGGTTGGACTTTATGGTTTACTATTCACATTTTTGACTTTTGACCAAAATTAGTTAATATCTCACAAAAATTGAAAAAACTTACCATTTCTTACCTTCTTGTGGCCGACTTTCTTGAGCTAAGAAGAAAGGAAATTCTTCAAGATTCTTGCTTCCATTTTGCTTGAATGTGATCATCCAACCATTTGATCTTGATTCCATTCCATAAAACCTTTCTATTTGGTGCTAGTAAGTAGTTTGGTGGAGTTTGTTTGAAGAGCTAAGGTGTCCAACATCTCTCTCTCTCTTAATTTCTTGGTAAGTGATGCTTGAACACCCTACTACACCTAATGATGTTTATGTTTGGCTTAGAAGTGGCTAAAGTGATGGATTATATGATTTATTTCTTTATTTGACTTGATTTGGTGAAGTTTTCAATTTTATGAGGAATTTTCTGGTTTCATATGATCTTGATGGTGTGGTTGTTTTTGATGGTTAGTAATAAGGGGCTTTGACTCTAGTAGGTGTGAATTGATGATAAATGCAATCAATTTTGGATTTGGATTGAAATGTGAAAAGTTAGGGTTCATGAACCCCTAATCTGTCCGAAATTTTAGGTCATAGATAGAGGCCGAATTGGACTTTGCTCAAAACATGAAAGTTGTAGGTATTGATGAGTTTGAAGTGCCTGCAAAATTTCAGGGCATTTGGAGTAGTGTAGAGTGAGTTATGCCGTTTTTACTGTTGCTGTTTTTGGTGATCAGAATGTGCGAACTGCGATAGTAATTGTCTTGTTTTGACTGGAATTGATTTGGATTTTGTTGATGGTGTCTTCTGATGAAATGTAGCTTGATGTCTTAGCTTTCATATTCCTTTGGAATCAATGCATTTGGACCTGTATAGACTGACTTGGACTGATTACAGTTTTGTGTGATTTGGGAACCTGCAATTACGGTTCTGGCTTGGTTTTCTGCATTTTTGACCTAGTTGTACTAGGATTTGGACTGAGAGGCCTTCTACATTGTTGTAGCCCTGTCTTTTAGCTTCGAGATGGTGGGTCTTACACCCTCATCCGATAAGCGTAACGTATTTTGTGCCATTACCGCATACGGAGGCCAAAACTGTTTTTGTTGATTGATCAAATGAGTTATATTTTCTGAATTTCTGGTTTGCTATTATGCTTATATATATGTATATGAAACCCTATTGGGGTTGTGATTGGCATGGCTTTATGATTCGTTATCGAGTCTCATTGTACTTGTTTGCATGTTTTAAGGCTTACTCTTATTCCGGTCATTTCCTAGCTAACTTTTGTACTTGTATTACTTGGAGCCTAGTGAACGGCTTTTGGGAAATGAGATGACTTTTGTGTGAGGTTTTGGGACTGATTTGAGGAAGTAATGAAGCCTTAATGGCTGGAAAAGTAAGAAATTTAGGGGAAATGCTGTCCGATTTCTAGGCCGTTTGGTTCTTTAAGTTGGATTTGCCTTTTGATGGAAATGAAGGGCTTTTGGGTTGTTGACCCTAGGTCTTCATGTTATCTTTTTGTTTCCAAGAAAATCATGTTCTTGCACCCTTGCATTAGTATTTATTTGGCAAGGCATACGACGTGTAGTCGAGCCTCACTTGTGCATTCCGTTTGCTCGATTTGGATATGAAACCTTCAATTGGTTTATTTTGATTATGTTAGGGTTTCTTGGCGATTAAGGCCAATCTGAAGTGAAAGTTGAGCCGGTGAGTGTACCACTGCCT
Source organism: Coffea eugenioides (assembly GCF_003713205.1). Taxonomy (NCBI): domain Eukaryota; kingdom Viridiplantae; phylum Streptophyta; class Magnoliopsida; order Gentianales; family Rubiaceae; genus Coffea; species Coffea eugenioides. The sequence continues at coordinate 56,588 of NW_020862993.1, forward strand.
GCTACCCCTTTATGTGAAATATCTGAATATTTGAATACTTGATTTATGACTATTGAAGCCAAGTACTGTTTTGATCAAATGGAGGCGAGGGTGTACTTTATCACACTCGTTCTCTGGTCTGTTCATATGCCAATTTTGAACGTGTATCTGAATCTGCTATCTGTATCTGTATCTGAATCTGTTATCTGTATCTGGATCTGTATCTGTTCTGACGTCGTTTGGAAGCTTGTGTCCAACGACCTTTCTGTGACTTATGAGCTCAAATCCTGTGGCTAAGTTATTCGAGTCGGGCCGGCAAGGGCTTGGACGATTAGATAACGAACCACGGTAGTCTGTTCGGGGATTTTGGGGTATTGAGACCCTTAATTCCGGTATACTCGAGTATTACCTTTTCTGTATCTGATACGGTGAGCGGGCCCGGTAAAGGGGTGTTTGGTGGACGGAATTCGGTGTAAAGAGGGGTCTACGGACACGTTGGTTCTATATACGTTGACGGAGAGTCAACTGGTTTGGATCAAGTACTGCGCTGGAAATTTGGCTCCTGAGAGCCACCTGTATCCTTCTGTTTTGAATCATTGGTTACTTTACTTTACATCTGACATGTGTATCTGATTTGTTAAAGGTGAAATGCCATGATTTTAATGCTATCTGTTCGGTACCTCATTGAGCGCAAGCTCACCCCTTTCTATTCCCTTTTGTTTTCCTTACAGGAAAATAAACACTTTTGGTCTGGATTTGACAAATGGCTGCCAAATTGAGCTAGTTAAACATATCCTTTGTATAGCTCATGTATTAAAACCCTAAGTGGACTTTTGAGGCGTTTTCTCTTTTGATTTGGCAAACCGTGTATATGTATGAACTTTTGAAAACTTATGTATGTCATTGTGGATTGTAATCGCTAAAGTTCAGATGTGAATGTTTGTTGGCTATTTCGGTTGGGTTCTGACGGGTCGGTCACTATTCATGGCCGACTCCGGATTTCATTTTTTTTATTTTGGGGTTATTTTACCATTTTGATTCGTTTACGCTCGTTCGTAAGTTCCGGATCGCTATAGATAGTTCTAGTCTGCATCGTGAGTCCTGGCGAGAGCTGGGCAGGCAGTCCGCTCACCCCTTTGGTTCGCCTTAGGGGAAAGTGGGGCTGTTACAAAAATCTCCAATAATAATAAAACTTCATCAAGTCAACCACAACTCAAGATATAATCCATCAAACCATCTCTTTAGCCATCACAAGTCACTAATTTAGCATAATCAAGAACAAAGAAAGGATTGCTAGACATGAACCTTGAAATATCAAGAAAGTTGATGGCTTAGTCCTTTGCCTTCTCTAATCACTCCACCACTACCTTCAATCTTCCTAAACAAGTGACTTTTGTGGAGGAATTTGAAAGTTTAACGGTTGATTCACAAGATTGAGCAAGAAATGGAGTTGGAGTTGAAGGCTTTCTTCTTGTATTTTTGCTCCAAGAGGTTTGGCCAAGACAAGCTTAAAATGGAGAGAAATTGGTCAATTTTTTGAGGTTTAGTAAAGGTGATGCAAATTAGTCAAAGTCCAACTTTGAATAAGAAGGTGACACATGTCACCTTTTGGTTTAAAACTTATCTTTTTGTCTCTCCAATACAAATATCTTGGAACTTTGTAAAATAATATCACTTAATACAAAATTCCAACAAGTTGTCAAAAATATAATGCATTTACCGCACTCGCGGGTCCCACGTTCAAAATACGCTTTAATTTCTCAAAAACTAACCGATACTAGAAAAATCATTTTCAAACTATCTTTGCTCATAAACTTTATCTGGGGAATTTTTCTAATAAAGAAAATGTAGAAAATGCGGGCGATTAAATAAAATAAACACTAGAAAATTAGAAAATTTCCGGGTTCTCACACTCATTCTTTTCGGGGCGTCACAGCACCAAATTGATAGTTGCCCAACTAAGTTACCACGAGGTATCAATACCCCACCACTTGCACCTCGACAGATTAACAATAGGGGAAATCGACAGAGAGTGCCAACAAGAGTATATGCTTTAGATAGGCAGCAAGTGCCCGAGACAGCTGAAGTGGTAGAAGGTACGATCCCTATATTTAATCACCTAGCTAAGATTTGATTGACTTTGGTGCCATGCATTCATTTGTAACTATTGATTTTATGTGTGGAATTGATATGAAGTCTGATAAGTTGTCTTATGATATGGAAATTAAAACTCCCACTAGTGATCAAAGTTTGATAACCAATGTGGTGTATGGAAATTGTGAGATTGAAATTGGGGAAAGAAAATTCTTGGTTGACCTTATAACTTTACCCATTTGAAATTACGATGTTATATTGAGTATAGATTGTTTAGCCTGATATCATGCTCGGGTGGGCTGTAGAACTAAGACTGTAGAATTTCATATACCAGGGGAGCCAAACTCTAAGATTGGATATGAAGGATAGAATGGTTTCGCCCGACCATATTTCAGGAATACAGGCTAGAAAATTTCTAAGTAGAGGGGCACAGGGATATTTGGCATAATTAATTAATTCCCCAAAGAACAAGATGAAAGTTGAAGACATCCCAATGGTAAAGGATTATCCAGACATTTTGCTTGAGGAACTAATGTCATTGTCACCTGAGAGGGAGGTAGAATTTAAGGTTGAATTGTTACCCGAGACAAACCCTATCTCCAAGACATCTTACCGAATGGCCTCGGCCAAACTTAAGGAGTTAAGAATCCAATTATAGGATTTATTAGATCATGGTTTCATACAGTTGATGAGTCACCGTAGAGAGCTCCAGTGTTATTTGTGAAGAAAAAAGATGGAGGTTTGAGATTATATATCGATTATCGGGGTTTGAATAACCTTACAGTTAAGAATAAGTTTCCTCTACCACATATCGATGAGTAATTTGGCTAATTACATGGAGCAGTAGTGTTTTCTAAGATAGATGTTCGACAGGGGTACTATCAATAAAGAATTAAAAAGAAAGATATACCTAAAATTACTTTTAACACCCGATATAGACACTATAAATTTGCAGTGATGCCATTTGGATTGACTAATACGCCAGTAGCTTTTATGGATTTAATGCATTGGGTGTTTAGACCTTACTTGGATCAATTTGTGGTGATTTTTTATTGATGATATCTTGATATTCTCCAAAACCCGGAAAGATCATGAAATGCATCTAAGGATAGTGTTACAGACTTTAAGAGAGCATCAGTTGCATGCTAAATTTAGTAAGTGTGAATTCTGACTAGGGAAAGTATCATTTTTGGGGCATATCATCTTAAAGAAAGGAATTACTATAGATCCAGCTAAAGTCGAAGCCATTGTTAATTGGAAACGGCTGGAGAGCCCTACTGAGATCCGTAGTTTTCTAGATCTGGCAGGATATTACCGTTGATTTATTAAGGACTTTTCAAAGATTGCTGGACCTTTGACGAATTTAACCCAGAAGCAAGCTAGGCTTGTTTGGAATGACAAATGTGAGGCTATTTTTCAAGAATTGAAGAAGTGCTTAACTACCGCCGCAGTGTTAACGCTACCAAATGGTAGAGATAGTTTCATGGTATATACAGATGCTTCAAAGGAAGGATTAGGCTATGTGTTAATGCAGGATGGAAAAGTTGAAGCCTAGGCCTCCCGAAATTAAAGCCCTATGAACAGAATTATCCGACTCATGATTTGGAGTTAGTCACAGTAGTTTTTGCATTGAGAAAATGGAGGCATTATTTGTATGAGGTAACTTTTGAGATTTATACAGACCATAAGAGTTTGAAATACCTCTTTTCCTAGAGAGAATTGAATTTGAGATAGTGTCGATTGATGGAATTCTTAGAAGATTATGAATGTACGATTAACTACCATCCCAAAAAGGCAAATGTTGTGGCCGATGCTTTTAGCAGAAAGTGGTAGGGTTAATGGTTAAGGAGTGGAAAATGTTGGAAGAGATTAGTAGATGGAACCCCAAACTCAAAAACAAAAGGTAATATTTGGGAATATCTTAGTGCAACCGATACTAGTGGACCAAGTTAGAGAAACCCAAGAGAAAGTGTGAGAACCCGTAAATTCCCCTAATATTTTCCTAGGGGTTTTTCCCCTTTCATGGCATGTTTTCTGCATTTTCTGGCTTAGGAAAATTTTCTTGGTATATTTTATGAGTAATTATAGTTTTTAAATGATTTTTCGAGCATTGGGTAGTTTTTTGAAAAATTAAGGATATATATCGGACGTGGGACCCACTAGTGCGAAAAGTTCGGATAAATTCGGCCAATAAGGTTAAGTTTCGGATACTGGTTGAAATTTATCGGATGTTAAGAGATAAGTAGAGGAGGTGAAGTGATTGATGTGAGAGGAAAAGAAAGGGATAGGAATGCATTGAATGGAGTGACAAGTGTCACTCTTCCATTGGTTGAAGCCTAAGACAACTATTCACCTTTTTGACCTTTCTTTACCATTTGATTAAATATCTCAAAATTACCACAAAAATCACCATTTCTTTCTCTATGTTGGCCGGCCACCTTGAGCTCAAGAAGGAAGAAAACTCTTCAAACTTTTAGCTAACATCTAGTGCAAATCATCCAAACCAATTGCTGAAATTTGTTTCTACTCCATAAAATCCTTCCATTTGGTGCTAGTAAGTGATTTTGTGGAAGTGTTCAAGGAAGCTAAGGTGTCCATTAACTCCTCTTCTCTTGTTTACTAGGTAAGTGGTGATTGACCTTCCTCCTACACTTAATGATGCTTAATTTGTGCCTAGTGGTGGCTAAAGTGCTGAAATTTGTGGTTTATTTCTTGGTTTGAGATGAATTGGCGAAGTTTTTATTTTATTGATGAATTTGCTGGTTTAATTTGATCATGATGTTGTGGTTATCTATGATGGTTGGTAATGAAGGGTAATGACTCTAGTAGGTGTACATGATTGGTAATTGCAAGCAATTTTGGGTTTGGAAGGAATTTGAGAAAGTTAGGGTTTTATATCCCCAATTCTGTCCGGTTTTATATATCATTGTTAGAGGCCGAATTGGCCTTTGCTTAAAACATGAAAGTTGTAGGTATTGATGTGTTTGAGATTCCTGTAAAATTTCAGGTCCTTTGGAGTAGTGTAGAGTGAGAAATGTCGATTTTACTGTTGCTGTTCTGGGTTCTTCAGGATGGCCGAACTGTGTTTGTAATTGGCTGTTTTGACTGGAATTGCTTTAGATTTGATTTTTGAGGTCTTCTGATGAAATGTAACTTGATGTCTTAGATATCATATGCCTTTGGAATCAATGAATTTGGACTTGTATAGACTGAGTTGGACTAATTACAGCATAGTGTAATTTGTAAAACTGCAATTACGGTTCTGGTTTGTTATTTTGCATATTTGACTTAGTTGTGCTGGGATTTGGACTGAGTGGCCTTCTACATTGTTGTAGCCCTGTCTTTTATCTTCGAGATGGTGGGTCTTGCACCCTCATCCGATAATCGTAACGCCAATGGTGCCAAAACCGCAAAATGATGTCAAAAACTATTTTTATCTGGAAATGTTTCTAGCTTGCTTTTCGTATTTATTTTGTATTGATATGACTTGTAAGCCTAGTGAATGGCTTTTGGTTGAGATTCTTCTATATGAGATGTTGGGGCTGATTTGAGGAAATTAATGAAGCCATTAATGGCTGGAAAAGAGGTAAAAACAAGGGACATGCCGTCCGTTTATTTTCTTGTAATGTGAGCAAGTTAAAGTGAGTTTTGCGAATGTATTTTGTAACGAATTGGACGTAGTTATTGAAAATGTTACCGACTCTTTCAAAGGGTGGCCGAGGGTTAAATGTCTATTTAAACCTATATATTTCCGCTTGGCAAATAAAATGATTATTTTACCATTCTAAAACCAATTTCCTAACCTTTTGAGTTTGGTTTCAAGGTTGGTTTATGAACCCTAGTTATTCCCTTCCACGAATCCAAATGCCATCGTTACACTTTGAAAGTCATTTTTATACGTTTTACTTTTAAGTGATCGGGTTTTTTCGATTTGATTTGATAGTGCTGCTAGATAAATGGTAATATATTTTCTCTTGTTTAATATTAGGTTTCATTGGTGACTGAGGGGAATACCCGGTGGGGTATTTTGAACGTTGTTTTGCATAACTAGGTGAGTGTTCCTTGTTTGTTACGTTTCATGATTATATGGCTTGTTTGAATGATTGATAACATGTTAAATGCTTTCAATGATTGCTAAACGAGTTTTCGAGGCGAGTGTGTACTTTATCGCACTTAGCCTAAATGATTGTGAAATTTTAATGATTGAGCGATTGAAATGTTAATTGTGCATGAATGTAAGCCTTTTGGGCTGAACTGGCCATTGCCCCTTGTTACCGGTCGTCTCGAGCCAGAAGCGGACTCGGTCGGGCGATTAGGGACTTGGGTGAACGTTTCGGTATACTCGAGTATTACCTTGTAGGTTGGTGGAGCCTGGCCAAAAGCCTGGGACGGGGTGAATGAATGAATGAACGAATGGATGAACGAGGGGTTTTATTTATACAAAATGCAATTTCAAATGAGTGAAGGTAGGGGGAAATGAAAGGAGAATGAATGAATGAACGAATGGCTCCTTGTGAGCCCGTATCCTTTTAATGAATGTGTTTATCGCTTTATTGGTACTTGTATCTTGAATTGTTGTTTATATGTATTGAATGCATTGATTCTCTTGTTGCCTATGTGTACGGAACCTCACTGAGTTTTCTAGCTCATTCCTTTAGTTTTTTTATTTTCCTTAGCAGGGGAAGCCGTGCAAGGACGGAAGCTACGTATAGACTAGCCGATCTAGTACTTTTGATTCTTTTGTTATGGTTCTCGCCCCAATGTTTGATGGGCTGGTTGTATGGAGAATGGAGAACCTTTGTACATAAGTTGTTTTGCTTTTGGGATGGATATGTATATAAGTTTACGTTTAAGTTTGGAATTATTGTTACTTCGATTGTTTTGTGGATTTTATTGTCTTTTCTTATAGTGACTGACTGAGTCCCGGCGAGAGCTGGGCAGGCGGCCGCTGAACCCTCTGGTTCGCCTTAGGGGGAGGTGGGGCCGTTACAGAAAGACCTTGCCTTGCAGAAACGATTGGAAAAGGCTCGAGGGGGAAAGTTGCCCGATCACAGTATAGGGAAAGATGGAATACTAAAGTTTCAGAACCGAATCGTTGTCTTGAACTGCGAAGAGCTAAAACGAAGGATTTTGGATGAAGCTCACCGTTCTAAATATACGGTGCATCCCGGCAATAATAAGATGCATTAGGATTGAAGAAGTTATATTGCTGCGATAATATGAAGAGGGAGATTGCTTAGTATGTCCAAACCTGTTTGACGGGCCAACAAGTTAAAGCAAAACATCAAAAATTGTTTGGACTATTGCAACCTTTGGAGATACTTGAATGGAAATAGGAACATGTTACAATGGATTTTGTGTCAGGATTACTCTGTACCCAGAAAAGTCATGATGCAGTTTGGATAATAGTGGATAGATTGACTAAATTGGCTCATTTCTTGCCGATAAATATGAAATGTTCCTTGGAGAAATTGGCCAAATTGTACATAGATGAGATTGTAAGACTTCATGGGATTCCAATAGGCATAGTGTAGAATATAGATCTTAGATTTGCATCCCAACTTTGGCAGCAAATGTAGACTGCTTTAGGTACCCAGTTGAACTTCAGTACCACCTATCATCCACAGATTGATGGGCAGTTGAAGCGAACCATACAAACACTTGAACACATGTTGAGCTCTTGTGTAATGGATTTTGAAGAAAGTTGGAAGCAACATGTAACTTTGATAAAAATTTGCCTATAACAACAATTACCATACATCTATTTAAATGGCACCGTACGAGGCATTATATGGAAGAAAATATAGATTGCCAGTCTATTGGAATGAAGTAGGAGAAAGAAAGATTATAGATCAAGAAAAGTTCCCATGGGTAGAAGAGGCTTATGAGAATGTGAAGTTAATCCGCTAGAGAATTCAAATGGTTCAAAGTCGTCAGAAATGCTACACGAGTAACCGAAGGAAGAATTTGGAGTTTGAAGTTGGGGATAAACTATCTCTTAATATCACACCATTAGAGGGAGCTATCAAGTCAAGAAAAGGGAAGAAGCTTAAAACGAGGTATGTGGGATCTTATAAAATTATACAGCGGATAGGAAAAGTGGCTTATCGGTTAGAATTACCTATTAAACTGTCTAGAATCCATGACGTATTCCATGTCTCACAACTCAAGAGATACCATCTTGATCCGACTTATGTACTACAACCTGAAAATGTTGAGGTGGATGAGTCTTTAACCTATAAAGAACAACCTGTATGGATTTTAGATCAAAAAATGAAAGAATTGAGGAATAAGCAGATTCTCTCAGTTAAAGTCCTTTGAAAGCATCACAGAATGGAAGACGTGACATGGGAATTAGAGGATGAAGTGCAGAAGAATTATGCCAACTTACTCAAGAACTATAGTAAGAATTTTGAGAACGAAATTTTTTAAAAGAGGAGAGAGTGTGAAAGCCTAGAAAAAATTATCTGAGTAATTCAAGTTTTCATCTTTTTTTTTTTTTTGCTTTTGAATTGTTTAAAGTATTATTTCAATTGTCTAGACAGTTGATTGAATTGTACAGTGCAATAGCTAACACTAGCTTATATAGCAGTTAAAGAAACCTATATCTATACTATTCTCTGTATTGATTCTGCCTCCTCTTTTTTTTCCAAAAATCTTTACTTTTTATTCCAAGCAAGCAGAAAAGAGTACATGAAAAGGCTAGCACGAAGGGACACTACTCCCGAACACGCTGGACACGTATATTTGAGAATTTCCTACAATTTAGTGCAACCGCAGCCCTTACTTCCCCTGGAAGGTTGGCCAAGGATGCAGCGGTCCAGTCCTCCCCCAAGTTAGACCCTGCCAGCATATCGGCCATACTATTCGCTTCCCTAAAGTTGTGACGGATTTAAGCATCTCCCGGATCTGTCGTACAAAATTACACAGTGGCCATTTTGAGGAAAACCGTGAGGTAACCAGAGAGACCAGGGAAAGCGAGTCCACTTCCACCAGCAACCTCCCCCTAAACGCCATATAGCACAACCGGAGGCCATGCAGTAGCGTCATGCTCTCCGCTGTAAGGACATCCATCTCCCTGAACTCCTTATGGAAAGCAAAAATGACCTTGCCCTCGTGATCACGGAGCAAGCTTCCCCCCGCTCCCTGGCCACGACTGACACTCGCATCCGTATTCAGCTTCACAAACTGCAATGGTGGCCGCTTCCATGCAACGGCCACATAATGAACTTTTGTGCGGCACGGGGTAGCCAGAGCTCTCCATGGATCATCCGGGTCCCCTCTGAAGTGGGCCGTCCTAAGCACCTTCGCCCGGCCTAACTGTACCACAAGACTTTCCACCCTACAAACAACACCTCGAGCATCAAAAGTCCCCTCCTTCAAACCTTGCTTTATTACGGCCTGTCCATAAGGACCACAAAATTAAGCAAAGAGGCATTACCCTAATATGATCCCGCCCCACACCTGACGGCGAGCCAAACAATGCCAAGCACATATCCGAGACTGAATAAGAGCTAGAGCACAGTATCCCAAATCTCCGTTTAAAATGCTGCCACACCTCCGCAGCAACAGGCCCAACAAGGAAAAGGTGCACCAATGACTCCCCCTGGGCCGAGCAGCACGAGCAACAAGAAGCTAGGCTAGTCCCCCGATTCTGCAAAACCAAGTCCACCGGAACCAGACCCGTAGGGCCTTCCATACAAAAAAGGAAATTTTCAAAGGAACAGTCGCATTCCAAATACGGCTATCCACTGCCGATAAGTTTCGTTTCTGACAAACCGCAGCCCACGCTGATTTGAGGGAGAAGTCACCAAACGACGAGTCCCCCCAAACCATATAATCTTCTTGATCGGGGAACAACTGGATTTGTTAGACTTGTTGTACCACCTAGGGGGCAACCAACTTGCCAGCAACCCTAGGATCCATCCCTCATTGCCATAGAACTCAGCTAGCAGCATATGTGGAGTATCCGTAAATGCCACCATCTCAACAAGGGCCCGATCCGTTAACCAACGATCGAACCAAAAGTGCATGAACCCCCTTCCCAAACACCATCTAATTTTGCTCTCAGCCACCTCACGAATCTTCTCCAATCGACGCCAGGATAATGGCGGTCGACTAACCTTAACCACCATGGGATGCTCCCCTTTTATGTACTTAGAGTGCATAAAATCTGCCCAGATGGAGTCCCTCTTCTATAATTTCCACCATAGCTTACAGGCAAAGGCCCTGCTCATATCGGCGAACGATCGAAAACCCAAACCCCCTTCAGTAACAAGGTAGCAACACTTGTCCCAGGGCCTCCACCGAATGCCCCTCTCCCCTCGGAGTTTGTCCCACAGAAAAACGTTACATATCCTCTCCAATTTTTGAATCACAGCTTTGGGGAGGCACATTACCTGCAGCAAGTACATCGGCATGGAGGATAGCATATGACGCAACAAGATCAACTTTCCACCTGAGAAAAGCAAACGCGAGCTCCAGTGAAATAGCCGATCCCGCATCTTAGCCACAAGGCCATCAAATAAGCAACAAGTAGCTCGTCCCCTTGAGAGTAGCGCACCTAGGTAGGTGAACGGGAGTACCTGCTGTCGGAATTGGAGCTTCGACATTACCAAACGTGTCTGATCCTCCGAAGCCCTATTCGAGATGATGAACGAACTCTTGGTTATATTAACCCGTTGACCTGAAGACGCTTGATACCTACCAAATAAGTCGGAAAGCGCATCCAGACAGTCCTCAGAGCATCTAGCAAAAATCAGGATATCATCAGCAAACGCGAGATAAGGAACCCGACTACCGGCGGAACCATAAAATCTACTCTCTTCACGCTGAAATAGGCACTGCAACCCCCGACCTAAGAATTCTGCCACTAAAACAAATAAAGCCGGCGACATTGGATCCCCCTGGCGAACCTCCCTGGAAGATTTAAAGTAGCCCGCCGGGGCGCCATTCACCAGAACTGAGAACCAGTTGTTCGACAAAGATCGAAAAATTAAATCAACGTTCCCCTCATCAAAACCAAACTGGCGGAGCATGAAAAGAAGGAAACTCCATTCAACCCTGTCGTAAGCCTTTTTCACATCCAACTTCAGTATCAGGTTCGAATGTTTCAGCTTTCGATCCAGATCCATAACCAACTCCTATGCCAACAAAATATTGTCCGCTATCCCCCTGCCCGGTACAAACCCCGTCTGCCAGACGGAGACCAACTTGGGGAGCAGTCGATTGAAGTGGTTTGCCAAAATTTTGGATATCAGTTTTGAACTAAAGTTACTGAGGCTAATAGGTCTATACTCTTTCCACTGCGAAGCCCCCATTACTTTTGGGATAAGAACTATTAACGTGCTCGTAAACCCCCGAGGTTGCTGCCCACCTTCAAAAAATTCCCGTACCGCATTGAGCAAATCTTCACAAATTATCAACCAGCAGCTTTGATAAAAGCCTGTACTAAAGCCATCGGGTCCAGGCGCACCTCTGGTGACATAAAGAAAACAACATCCTTCAACTCCTCCATGGATGGCAGAGTGTGCAACTCCAAGTTTTCTAACAGGTTCAATTTTGGGACAGGAAAGTCCAATTGCGAGGCCACCCTCCGTTCTCGATCCGAGGAAATAAAGTGCTAAAAAAATTCACAGCCAAGGCCTTTATACCCTCCATATCCTCAATCCAGTGCCCCGCGGCATCCTTAATTTGGGAAATAAAATTCATACTCTACCTTTGTTTAACCACTGAGTGAAAAAGCTTGGTATATACGTCACCCGCCTGAATCCATTTAATTGCCGATTTCTGTTGCTAGTATTCACACTCAACAGCCAGGGCACGAGCGTGAGTCGCTCTAGCCTCCCCCAGCCTAGCCTTCGTTACCTCATCCCGGGTAATGTCATATTCCACTTCGCGTTGACGGAGAATGTCCTCGGCCTCCCTAATTTTCTGAGATATGTTACCAAAGGAGTCCCGATTCCACTGGCGTAGCCTAGCTTTTGTATTACACAACTTGTAGAAAAAAACCCTCATCCCTGTGGCACCCATCGGAATCTGCCAGGCCTCCCGGACGATTGCCAAGAACTCGGGGAGGTTCCTCCACACATTCAAAAATCGAAAGGAGGAGGCCATAGCGGTGACATCTCCACACCTAATCCACAGCGGGGCCTGATCAGAGCGACCGCGCGACAGGTGAAAAACATTAGAGCTCCCAAACAACTCATTCCATGCACCATTATGCAGAGCTCTATCCAAACATTGCCATACCACACCATTAGTCCAAGTGAACTACGCCCCCTCAAAGCCGACATCCGAGAGCCCACAATTAAAAACTGCGTCATTAAACTCATCCATATTCTGAGGGTTGGGCGGGGCACCTCCTGACAGCTCATTGACATTTGAAATAATATTAAAATCGCCGGCCACCATCCACGGGCCCTGGTACCCAGTGGAAACCGCCTCCATGGCCTCCCATAACTGGCGCCTCCCCACCCTTGTGCATTTCGCATAAACTGCCAAACATTGGAAGGTGGAACCCGTCCACCCAACCTCCATGTGCACCAATTGATCACCGAATTCGTGGAAATGGAGCATCAAGTCATCACAATTTTATCGCCTAGCACTGCCTCGACCTTCGTAAAACGCAAGAAACGGCGAATAGCATCGACCTGCCCTCCCTCCGTCATCGGCTCCAGTAGAACCAGCAAACGAATATGGTGCTGAGCACACAAGTTTTTGAGATATCTCTGAGAGTCCTTACGTGCGATCCCTCGTACATTCCAAACCAGAAAACTAATCTGACTTATCATTAGAGGAGCGAGATGACTTAGCTTGAGATAATAATACCTATAGTTTTTTGTTGTAGTTAACCAGGCGACCCGACTTCCGAAATAACCTGTTCAGTAGCTCAACATCCGTTGAGTCAATGACGCCCCTAGGAGGCACCTGATGGTCATCTGAAATGGCCTTGAACCGACGCTCCAATAACCTATGAGACTCCAGAAGGCTTTGAGAAGATGGGTCAACTGCCACCGCCATGGAAGAGGAGCGTGACCGGTGCAGTGGTTTAGCACGTGAAGAAGAAACAGGCGAAGGCCCCAGAGAGCAACTCCTGCCTCTTTTCGTTATTTCCAGCTCGCCCCCTGCCTCCTCCTCCATTTCGCCCAAGATCGTAAATGGCTTGATATACTTGTACTTGACTTGATATATACTTGTTTATTGTTGCAATTGACTTGATATACTTGTACTTGACTTGTAAGTGTTGAGCGGCAGCATGTACCACACTCAATGTGAGTGGGAGGTGCCTCTCATTCCCGTCTTTGTACTTTTATTTTGATTCAGTCGATTGGAGATGATATCTCATCGACTTCTTGGGGACCCAAACCCCACTAGCTAGTTAATCGAGTCGAACCGGCAAGGGTTTGGTCGATTAGATAACGAACCATAGGTATCTAGTGTTGTCGAGTGGAGTGTTATCTCCTCGACTAATCGATATACTCGAATATTACCACCAGTGTTTATCTTCGAGTTCGGGCCCGATAAGGGGTTTGGTTGGTGGACGGAGATTGGAGTTGAGTGGTGTACTACTGGACTAGTTACCTTACTTGAAAGTTGACGGAGTGTCAACTATTACTGGATCAATCTCTGGTGATGAAATGGGAATTTGGCTCCTGTGAGCCATCCGTATCCTTATACTTTGGAATGATTAGTACTTATCGTGTTACTGTTTCGTTTTAAAAGAAAAACTTTACACTCGCTCACTTAGAGATTTGCTACTTGAAGTGTTATTGCTCACTTTTATGAACTTTTCATGCTCCTTATTTTGCTACGTGATATTTGTACTTTTCAATAATGGTCACCTTGCTATTTGGAATCTCACTGGATTTTTAGCTCATTCCACGCCATTTATTTTCCTTACAGGGGGTACGAGCGAGGCGTGAGACGTGTACAGATTAGCGTAGTCTAGTTGTTTTTGAATTTTGAATTGTACTCGTGCTAGCACCCGACTAGGGTTGGTTGTACTTGAATTGTAAACGCTTTGAAGTATTTTGGTGTGTAGAAGATTTGTATCTGGATTTGAGCATCAATGTATATATTAAGTTGAAGTGGCTGTGTTATTTATTTTCTATGGATGTACGTTATTTTTCTTGAGCTCTGAGTGAGTGAGTCCTGACGAGAGTTGGACAGGTGACCCGCCGAACTCTGGGGTACGCCCTAGGGGGAGGTGGGGCCGTCACAGAGACAACCCTGAATTGGGATGTAAGGGGTAGATTAGTCTCGTCTACACTTATCTCAGGAATTCGAGCTAGGAAAATGTTAAGTAAGGGAGCTCAGGGATATTTGGCTTTTCTTATAAATACTCCTAGGAATAAAGTGAGATTGGAAAATATGCCTGTAGTAAAGGAGTATCCGGATTTCTTCCCTGAAGAGTTAGAGTCTTTACCTTCGGAAAGGAAAATAGCTTTAAGATTGATGTGACTCTGGGAGTAGCACCTATCTCTAAGACACAGTATAGGATGGCTCCAACTGAATTGAAAGAGTTGAAATTGCAATTACAGGGTTTATTAGAGTGAGGTTTTATAAAGGAGAGTGATTCACCGTGGGAAGCCCCAATCTTGTTTGTTAAGAAGAAAGATGGGAGTTTAAGACTGTGTATAGATTACCGAGACTTGAACGATGTCACCATTAAGAATAAGTACCCTTTGCCCTACATTAATGAGTTATTTGACCAATTGCAAGAGGCTATTGTATTCTCAAAATTGGATCTCAGACAGAGTTACTACCAGTTGAGGATTTTGAAAAAGGATATACCCAAAACTGCCTTTAACTCGAGGTATGGACACTTTGAGTTTGCTGTGATGCCATTTGGATTAACGAATGCACCTGCGACTTTTATGGATTTAATGCATCGAGTCTTTAAGTCTTATTTGGACCAATTTTTGGTAGTATTCATCGATGATATACTGGTGTACTCTAAGACCTTGGAGGATCACGAGAAACATTTGAGAATTATTTTACAAACTTTGAGGGAACATCAGTTGTATGCTAAGTTTAGCAAGTGTGAGTTTTGGTTGAAGGAAGTGACATTCTTAGGTCATATAATTTCCAATGATGGGATTAAAGTGGATCCAGTCAAAGTGGAAGTAGTTTCAAAATGGAAACAACCGGAAAATCCTACTGAAGTTCGAAGTTTTATAGGATTAGTAGGGTATTACCGGAGATATATCAAGAATTTTTCTAAGATTGCTGGACCTATGACTGAGTTGACTAAGAAAAAGTGGAAAATTTATATGGAGTCCTAAGTGTGAAGAAAGTTTCCAAGAGTTAAAGAGACGTTTGACGAGAGCACCCATATTAGCTCTACTGAATGGGAAGGATAGTTTTGTGGTCTATACAGATGCTTCAAAGGAAGGTTTGGGATGCGTATTAATGCAAAATGAGAAGGTGATAGCGTATACCTCTAGGAAATTAAAGCCGCATGAGAGAAATTACCCAACTCATGACTTGGAGTTAGCGGCTGTAGTGTTTGCATTAAAGAAGTGGAGGCAATACCTTTATGGAGTGACGTTTGAGGTTTTAACGGACCACAAGAGTCTTAAGTATTTATTTTCTCAAAATGAGCTGAACTTGAGACAACGTAGGTGGATGAAATTCTTGGAAGATTATGATTGCACAATAAAGTACCATCCAAGGAAAGCCAATATAGTGGCCGATGCTTTAAGTCGTCAAATGCAAGCGGTAGGATTGATGATTAAAGAGTTGCACTTGTTGGAGGAGATTAGTATCTAGAACCCTCGACTTGAACCGAGAAAAGTGATTCTTGGAAATATCGTCGTGAAATCCACTTTGTTGGAACGTATTAAGGAGACTCAGGGAAATGAGTGCAAAAAGTGGTTCGAGAAAGTCAAAAAAGGAGAGAGGTCGGATTTTAACTTGGGAGTGAATAGTGTGTACTCAGGTTTTGGAATCGGATAGTAGTGCCAAAGGACGAAGGGCTTAGGAAGGAAATTTTGGAAGAAACACACCGATCTAAGTACACGGTACACCCTGGAGGGAATAAAATGTACTAGGACTTGAAGAGTTTGTACTGGTGGGAGAACATGAAGAAGGAAATTGCCCAGTTTGTCCATACCTACTTAATTTGCCAACAGGTTAAAGCCGAACATCAGAAACCATCAGGTCTTTTGCAACCTTTAGAGATACCCGAGTGGAAGTGGGAAAATATCACTATGGATTTTGTATCTGGATTACCTAGGACACGAAAGGGTCATGATGCCATTTGGGTGATAGTTGATAGGTTGACTAAATCGGCTCACTTTCTGCCGATTAATATGAAATACCCGTTGGAGAAGTTAGCTAAGTTATACTTGGATGAGATTATAAGGCTACACGGGATACCTGTAAGTATTGTGTCCAATCGAGACCCTAGATTTGTCTCGCAGTTCTGGCAAAAGATGCAAGAAGTGTTGGGGACAAAATTGAATTTTAGTACCACTTACCATCCCCAGACTGATGGACAGTCTGAGAGGATGATTCAGACTCTCGAGGACATGTTAAGAACTTGTATCTTGGATTTTGGGGAGAGTTGGAGTAAGTATCTGACTTTGGTGGAATTTGCCTATAATAATAGTTTTCATTCTTCCATGCAAATGGCTCCGTACGAAGCACTTTATGGTCGGAAGTGTAGGTCTCCGATTTGTTGGGACGAAATAGGTGAAAGGAAAGTTTTGGACCCGACTACGGTGCCTTGGATTGAAGAGGCGAACGAAAAAGTGAAATTGATATGCCAGAGGATTCAAACCGCACAAAATCGTCAAAAGAGTTATGCAGATAACCGAAGGAAGGACTTAGAATTTGTGGTTGGAGATCAAGTTTTTCTTAAGATTACAACTTTAAAAGCAAGTTTGTTGGCAGGAAAAGGAAAGAAATTACAGCCGAGATTTGTAGGACCTTATAAGATCCTTCAACATGTAGGAAATATGGCCTATAAGTTAGAATTGTCACCAAGTCTATATCAAATTCACAATGTTTTCCACGTGTCCATGCTCAAGAAATATCATCCAGATCCGTCTCATATCCTGCAACCGGAGAATATTGAAATTGATGAAGCGCTGACCTATGAAGAGAAACCGATAAAGCTTCTAGATCGTAAGGTGAAAGAATTGAGGACTAAGGGGATTCCATTGGTGAAAGTCCTATGGAGAAACCACGGACTGGAGGAAGCAACTTGGAAAATTGAAGAAGAGATTCGAGAAAAGTATCCAGACATGTTCTCAGATCAAGGTATAATTTCGAGGACGAAATTTTCTTAATGTGAGGACTCATGTTTTTATTTCTAAAATATTTATTTTTATGATTATTTGCCCTAGTATTAGTTAGTTATATTATCGTTACGTGAATCATTTTAAAAATTTAGCCTTATCGCGCGCGAATCGAAAGTTCGCGCATTTCACGTCAAAACGATTAAGTGGAAATTTAAGAAACTATACTAGACTACTAAGAGTGAATAATTATAATATTAAAGGAATTACATTTGAGGATTAGTGCACAAGTGAAACAAACAAGAGAGAAAACAGTGGTACGACACCCGCGCGTGACACTATTCTTAGTTGACTTTTGAACACCTTTTAGCCACAAATTTCTTCAGCTTCCAAGAGAAGCTTCACAACACCAACCACACTCTCTCTCCTCTCCATAGCCGGCCGAAACAGCAAGGACAAGAAGAAGAGAAGCTCCACTCCATTTCACTTCATCTTGCTTCCAAATCACTTCTAACTTTGCATCCAACCTCAAAACCACTTGAAGATTAGCTTGAGCTTGGTGAAAGGCTTCATCTTGCGGTGATTCTTGGAGGTTTTTGGTGGTGAAATTTCTGGTTCTTTAAGGGGTAAGAGATACACTTCAATCCATCCTTTTAATTCAAAGATTTATGGTTGGTTGTGCAAGGGTTTGCAACCCAAAGCTTGAACTAGGTAGAGGACTTGAGCAACCCACTTTATCTTGCTTTAATCTTTAGGCAGAAGTTTGGGAAGTCTGTGCTGAACACCAACGTCTCCACTATCTGTTTACTAGTTATTTGGAGCACGATGGCTCCTCATTCCTGTTTATCTGTTATCTGAGCTATTTGAGCGTTGGGTGTTTAAGTGCAATGATTTCACTGGCTCACGAGAGCAAAAATACGTACATTTGATCTTGGAATCATGACATCATCGAAATGCATTATTGTGAAATATATTTGATTATTGATTTTAATGGTTACTCACTGAGTTTCTAGCTCACCCCAAAAATATTTTATTCCCCTCCACAGGGCTCATGGCGAAGGAAGGCTTGTAGTACTTATTCACGCGATTGGATGGCATATATCTTGTACAGTTTGGATTTGGAATCATTTTATGTATAGTTTGGGAAATTGTTTCCTCTTCGCTTATGACATGTAATTATTAGAGAATTTGATGTAATCTTTGAGATTTATATTGCAATATATTTGAAGACTGTAGTGAGCGACTGAGTCCCGATGAGAGCTGGGCAGGCGGTCCGCCGAACCCTCTGGTTCGCCTTAGGAGGAGGTGGGGCTGTCACAAAACTGATTGATATATGTTGTATTATGTGTATAGAAAGTTTCTTTCAAAAATCATTTCAAATTGTTACATAAAACTTGAGTTTTGGAAAAGTTCGAAATCTGGAAATTTGCTAGCAGGGTAACCAACCAGTGGTTCTTTGTTTGAACATAACTCTTTGTACAAAAGTCAAAATTGAGTGCCGTTTATGGCATTCAAAACTAGAGATTCAGAGCTTTCAAACAATATAAGAATCCCCTGCTAGTTCATTTTGACCAAACCATGGTGAGTCAGTAAAGTGGACTGTCCTGCTTCGCCTAGTTGTCTGAATGAAACTGGGAAGCTGCATCTTGTGGCTTGATTTTGTCCCACTTGTGAAAAGATTTTTAAAATTATGTCTTCTGATGAATTGTAGAATTTTGAACCTAGTTTCTAACACCATAAACTATTCTCAATTTGGACTTGTGTAGAGTCAGATTTGGTCTGATTTCAGAACTGCATCAAAGCTGGAAACTGGAAAATTTTCCCTTCCCTGCTGACCGAATGGTCAATTCTGTTTTGGGGTGTTTTATTTCGAAAATTTTAGTGTCATTTACTCATCAATTGCTCATAAAATGTTTTGGAACCTTGGTTTCAAAAATGGAGCGAATTGGGGCTGATTTCGCTGGACAAAACTTTTGAAAAAGAAAGAAAGATAGGGTTGGCAGATTAGCTTTGAAGAATTTCACAAACTTTGGTCGTTTCGTTAACTATTTTTCAGTGCGATTTTTTCCTAAATTTTGATAGAGAGATAGTCCGTATATGGAAGTTTGAGTGTACCAAATTTGGCATAATTTCAATATCATTTCGAGGTCCAAATAATACCCCAAAGATTACTCTTCAAATCTGGAAATCTACTGATCAGGTTGCAAAAATCAGCCGACTTCAAACTGTTCTATCTTGTTGCTCAGAACTCCGAATTTAATTCCGTTTGTTGTGTTTTAAACTTGGTTTGGAACTCTTATTGTTTTATAAATTTTAGAGGCTGATTCACTTTTTGTAAATTTTTCTGAATTTCCAAACATTGCTGAAAAACCAAGACTGGTTCTGTCCTGTCTTCATGAAACTGTAACTTTGAACTGAAATTTGAATGCTTTCTGGTTGGAATCTTGGAAAAGTGTCTGCTTTGAAGTTTTAGCACTTTGAATCTAGTTTCTAACGGTAAATTTTTCCATTTTTGGACTTACGGAACTCGAAATACGATTTTTCAAAGTAGTGTCACACTAACCTGGAAATTTTTCATTTTCAAACAAATATTCCTTTTAAGAACTTTCCATCCCCCTTTGAAATTGTTGGACTGTTTTAGGTGTAATTTCATGGTGGAATACACGGTTCCTTTAAAACTTTAAACTTTCATTTCAAATCTTGGTTTCTGAAGATTAAACCTTTCTTAATGCATTCTCGTGGTGGTTCCATTTTCCTGGTTAATGACACCTTATTTTACACTAGAAAGATGAACTTTAAACCCTAGTTTTGCCTCGATTTTTGTGAGTTTAAACTCCAAAAAGGAAGCGTTTTGGCTAGAGTAGTTCTTGGTGAATTGTACTAGTTTTATACTGGAATCTAGTTTCCAACGGTAGAAATTTTTCCATTTTTGGACTTACGGAACTTGAGATACGATTTTTCAAAGTAGTGTCACACTAACCTGGAAATTTTCCGTTTTCAAACAAATATTTCTTTTTAAGAGTTTCCAATCCCCCTTTGAAATTGTTGGACTGTTTTAGGTGTAATCGAGAAAAATCGAGTGGAGTTTTGGATGACTTTTATCTCCATTAGTTTGGAAAATGTGAACGTCTACTTTTTCTCGATTTTTGTGTCAAAAGTGAATATTGTACTTTCTTTTGGGATTGGAGATTTACTTACCACGACTTGAACATAAAAAATGACTTTTGAGTTCTCTTTGAGCATTTATTCCAACCGTTTTAAACGAGAAAAGCTCTTTAACTTGACTCAACTTGTGACCTTAAATCCTAATTTGTGATCTTGAATTTTTCGATGAGTAAAACTGTGAGGACTTCGTAAATTTTACTTTTTTAAATTCCTATTACTAGCTTATTTTAAATATTTAAATTGGCCCCATTTTGTTCCGAATATTTTATTCCAAGCCTTTTTAGACCCAATTACGTGGAACTATGACTTGCATATATTTTTAAAATGACTTGTTACAAAATTTAATTTTTGGAAGCTTGTCTAGTGAGAATAGTGAACACGCGTTTGGAGGGAATAATCGATTTGAGGGTACAGTGAACTTGGAAATTGAAAACTCATACATTAGTTTCAAAATAGTTATTTTTATGTTTAAGTACTCAAGTATTAGTTAGAAATACTATCGTTACAAGAATTCTTAAGAAATTTCACTTTATCGTGCACAAATCGGAAGTAAGCGTTTTCGCGCGCGCGATTAATTGAGCGACTTTAGACCTTTATTTTTAGACTATTAAGAGTGAATAATAATAGTATCAATGGAAGTGCATTAGAGGTTTAGTGAACAAGTGAAACAAACCTGAGAGGAATCGAGCACGAAATGCGCGCGAACGCGCACTATTCCTAGTTGACTTTTATAGCACTTTTGGCCACACACTTTTAAGCTTCCTCAAGAAGCTTCATTATTAGCGAAACACTCTCTCTTTCTCTCCTCAAAGCAGCCGTGCAACACTAGGAGGAAGAAGAACCAAAAGCTCTTCATTTTCTTGTTTCATTTCTTGACCAAATCTTCTCAAAATCACACTACACCTTGCAAATAACTTGGAGATCAACTTGAGCTAGGAAAGGAGCTGCACTCTCACAATTTTCTTGAGCTTCAAGGGGCCAAAAATTTCTGATTTAATCATCTAAGGAGGTAACTAACGATCAAACCCTTGAATCTTAGTTTATGTAAGTTATATTGTACTTGGAAGCTTATAGATTCATGTGGGTACCTCTATATTATTGGAAATATTGTGAGTGGGCTCTATGAAATCCCACAATGGACTTGATGAACTGAGGTGATGATGTTTGGTGTTGTTTATGTTGATTTAGTGCTTAAACAAGTGATTATAAGTTGAATGGTGAAAAGAAAACTCAGAGGAAACAAAAGGGTAGAAGGGGGGGTTCTGCCCTGTCATTGCCGTGCCCCTTGGTGCAATTTTTTGTGATTAAATTGACTTGGTTTTGATGTATATATGTTGTATAGGTTGTGTGGAAAGTTTCCACCAAAAATCACTTGATTTGGATGGGTAAATGTTTAGATTTCGAAATGGTTTCAAAACTGGAAATTGTGTGCCGAATTGCTCTGGCAGCAAATTTCAAACGACTATAACTCTTTACTCCGATGTCGAAATTGAGTACTGTTTGCGGAATTAGAAAGTAGACACTTCCATATTTCCAATGGTATACAACGCATCCCCTGATTCCACTTGAGTGAACCGTACCAGCCTTTCAAAATCACCTGCCCTGTTTCTCGACTGTGTTGAAAAATCTGTTATGAGCTGCAACTTGATGCTGGAATATGAGCTAGTTACGGACAGAATTTTAAAACGATTTCCGCTGTGAAATTGTACCCTTATGAATGTAATTTTCAATACCACCAACCACACTCAATTCCAACTTGAATTGGGTGAGTTGTGGCCGAATTACAAAACTGTCTCAGTGATGGAAAACCCTCTTTTTGGCTAGTTGAATGCCTTAATTTGAATTGGGACTTGTTATTTCAAAATTCTTGGTGGTGACCACCTACCAAAAGTATCTTGGATGTTTCTTAGACCTTGTCTTCATAAATGAACCATGTTTGAGATGATTTCATTGACCCAAAAGTTAGAAAAGGGAAAACGGAAGTACAAGGCAGATTTGCCTTGGAAATTCTTGGAACTTTAGTGGCTTTGTTAACTGACTTCCCGTACGAATTTTTATATGAACTTTGACAGAGGAATAACCCTTATATGGTAGGGTAATACTACCAAATTTGGTGCCATTCCAAGTCCATTTCAATGCCCAACTAAAGTCCCAAATTTCAAGTTTCAAATCTGGAAAATCTTTGTTCAGTGAAAATTTTTAGCAACTTCGAGCTGCTATATCTTGGCACTCAAAACTCCAATTCTTGTTCCGTTTGTTGTGTTTTAAACTTCGATTGTAACTCTAATTGATTTCCAAATTTAAGAGGCTAGTTCGCATTCTGTGAATTTTACCAAATTTCCAAAGTTGGCCAAAAACCAACCTCGAAACTGTCTTGGTATTCCAAAACGGCAACTTTGAGCCGGATTTTGAATGTCATCCATTTTGAATCGTGGAAAATGTCTTCTAGAAACTTTTAGTATCTTGGAAATATTTTCCAACGGTACCAAGTTTTCCAATTTTGGACCTACAGAGAGTGAGATACGATTTTTCAAAGATTGCTTGTCAAATCTGAAATTTCCGAACTTAAAGGAAATCGAGTCCTTTGCACTCTCTATTTTCCTTCAAGATTGCTTGACCGTTTTACACTCGATTTCAAGATGAAAATCAGATTTTCCCTTGTATATTTAAACTCACTTTTGAGTCTCGATTTACGAGTAATTAAGCCTCATTTTCGTGATATCTTCTTAGATTGTACACTAGTACAATCTTCTTCGATAATTAGGGGTTTTAAGCGATAGTGTGTAATAGTTATTATTAATTGCTCAGGCACTCAAGAGGACCTTCGAAAGGATCCCACGGTGGACGTCTGACCCTCAAGTGTGCTTTACTTGAATTACTTGATGAGTGTCAAGTGTATGCGAACTTGATACATGCTTAACTGTCATTAATGATTGGAAATTTTGAAAATGGAGTCGAGTGTGTACTTTACCACACTCGTTCTCATTTGAAATGAATGAATCGTGATTGAATTGATTGAAATGGAATGAATGGAAGAAATGTATTGAATGAATTGAATGAAATGAATGATTGAATTGTAATGAAGGATTGAATTGTATGGAATGATTGAATGAATGAATTGGTATGCTATGGATACATACGTCGTTAGAGTGAATCTCCTCGACTCATAAATATTAAGTGGGGGACGCCCAATTTTCACTGGCCAACCTTGGACTCGAGCCAGCATGAGCTTGGTCGGGTTCCTTGGTGAACCATGAGAAAATATAAGCTTGACCTATTGAGAGGTCTTGTTTGGCATACTCGAGCAGTATCGCCTCAAACAAATGAAAGGCGGGTCCGGTACAGGGGTATGTAACGGTGAACGGGGACATGATAAGTGAAATTCTACGGATTATAGTCTACCCGATTGCTGGAGTGTCAATTCATGGAGGTTTTTGATCGTGCAAGTGGAAAATAGCTCCAGAAAGCTCCTATATCCTTGAATTGTTTCTGTTTACTTTTCTAGCTCGAATTGTTATTTATGTGAATATTATTGCTTTACTTGTCAATCGGGATTGTTACTTGAACAACGTGCTTGCATGTGTGTTTTCTTGGCCTCACGAGCAATTGCTCACCCTGTAGATTTGTTTTCCTTAATAGGAACGGACTCGGAGTGAAACTCGAAGAAACCCTTGGGGGTGTACTTTTGGTATTAGGGTTTCGAATGTAATCGACTAGACTTTTGGCAGTTTTATATTTTGGAAACTTGATGGATTGTGGAACTCGTGGTGTAAGTTTGAATGTTATTTATGGAAGCGATTTCTCTTTCTTACTTTACCTTGTTGTGATGGCTAGTATTGTATTAAGTTCGAACGGGAATTGTCTTGAGTCCTGGCGAGAGTTGGGTAGGCGTTCCGCGGATACCCTTTGGTTCGCCTTAGGGAGAAATTGGGGCATCACAGTTGGTATTAGAGCACTAGGTTAGAGATATATTTGGGAGATATATTGGAAACCTTACCCTTAAGATTTGAGCTAGGATGACTTAGTCATACCTTAAATGATATTTGAGCAAGCTAGTGACTAAGTTTCTAACCCGAAAAGTGTGGTTGTTTTGCAGGGATGGAGAATGAGGATGGAACCCCTGCAGCTAATGGGAATGGCCATGCTAATGGCCATGTAAAGCCCCCTAAGTCTATTTAATACCGAGCTCTAGGTGAGGGAGCTCGTGTGCGCTACTCGCCCTCTCATAGTTATCCTCGATGTTCGTGCAGGTTGACGTTTGTCGATCCGAACCACCTAGTAATAGCTCTGGACGACGAGCGTCGTCAGTTGGTGAACATCAACCGAGATTTACAGGAGGAGGTGGATGAGCTGAGGCAGATGGTTAGTGCTCAGGGTGAAAGGATCGCTGAGCTTGAGGAGGTATTAGCTGGCGAGGTGGTTACGGCTGAGGTCACTCGCGAGAGCTCCAGAGGGCTAGGGCTCGACTTACTAGGTTAGCTGAGGAGGTTCGAGATCGGGCTTCTGGGATCCTAGCAGACACTGGTAGGTTGGTCGATGAGGTGATGGACATTATACAGAATCCAGATCAGGAGGAGGATCCGGAAGAGGATCCAGAGGAGGAGATTCCACCTGGTAGCCCTACTGTGGACTAGGTCCAGAGTGATTGACCCTTTTGACTCTTTTGACTGGTATAGTTAGAATTAGCTGGGGTGATGCTAGTGCTGAGACCATTGTATTTTTGTTTGACTGTGTGGTCTACTTCTGAGGCACTTGACTTTACTTTAGTCGTATGTGACTAAACGTACTTTTTGTGGCACCTGTGTTCTGTATTTTTGTACTCCCCCATGAGTTGCTAATTGTATGGATTTGAAAGTATTAATGAATGTAAATTATTGTTATTTTCAATATTTTCGTGATTGCTCCTTGTTTTAAATATTTTTCCCGCGTAATTGATTTATTGCTTGCACTAGGCACAACTAGGATAATGGAAGGACGAAGGAGTTGTTGAGGTCAGGGGCGAGGGACTAGACAAGCCCAACCTCATGGGGATGACTAGGGATCGGCAACTGGACCAACCCAGGGACAAGAGAATGTAGAGGGTAATCAAGTGGCTACTGCCATTAATAGGATGACTGATATATTTGAACGTTTAGCTGAAAGGTAGGGTCCTGGACCACTTAATCAAACTGGGGGACAAAATAGAGGGAAAGATAGAGTCTTGGAGAGGTTCCTGAAATTTAACCCGCCTAAGTTCACTGGTGAACTTGACCCTGAGGTAGCAGAGAATTGGTTGGAGAGGATGACTAACATATTCGCCGCCTTAGACTATGCCGAAGATAGGCGAGGGAACTTTGTTATTTTTCAATTTGAGGGAGTGGCTCGTGCTTGGTGGGACATGATAAGGGAAAAGTGTGAGAGAGTCCAAACCCCTTGGACTTGGGAGAATTTCACGAGGGAGTTTAATGAAAAATTTCTTCCGCCCTTAATCCAAGAGAAGAGGGAGGATGAATTTATCAAGTTAAAACAAGGAACCCTTAGTGTGGCGGAGTATGAAGGAAAATTTACTAAACTTTCTAAGTACGATCCTGAACTGGTGACCAATGAGAGGAAAAGGATAAGACGGTTCATACAGGGGCTAAATGTAGAAATCCATGAGGGCTTGGCCGCAGCCCAAATCTCTACATTTGCTGAGACTCTAGAGAAAGCGCAAAGGGTTAAGAGTGCGAGAATACAAGTTAAGGACTTTCATAATAGGAAGAGGAACTTTTCTAGTCATACTTCTGAATAGGCTAGTAGAGTACACAACCTTTCAAGGTGGGAAGAGGAATGGGCGGAGTGAGGACCGCTGGAGCTTCAAGGGGAACTTTATCCAGAGGAGGCCATAGTGGACTGGTTCGAGCGAGGGGAGTGCCTTTTAGTGGTTCGGTAGTGACCCTTCAAGTTACTTGTGGGTACTATGGTAAACCCAACCGCTCTGAGAATGACTGTTGGAGAAAGTCTGGGAAATGTCTGTTTTGTGGTAGCACTGAACATCAAGTCGCGGGTTGTCCAAAGGCACAAAAAATCGGAGGTAATCCTCAAAGGGCAGAAAAGTCAACCTCTAAGCAGACCAGTGCTGGGGGAAGTCGACCTAAGGTACTTGCTAGGGTTTATGCATTGGACCATCAACAGATACCCAATGCGACTGAGGTGGTTGAAGGTACGATCCCCATTTTCCACCGTTTAGCTAAGGTTTTAATTGATTCGGGTGCAACACATTCTTTTGTAAACCCTAATTTCATGAGTGGAATTGATTTGAAGCCAATTAAGTTACCTTATAACTTGGAAGTTAGGACACCTACTGGGGATCAAAGTCTAATCGCTAACTTGGTATATAGAGATTGTGAGATCTGGATTGGAGAACGGAAATTACTGACCGATTTGACAGAATTAGCGATTAAGGGATACGATGTGATCCTAGGAATGGATTGGTTAGCCCGTTACAATGCCCAATTGAATTGTAAGACGAAAATTATAGAATTGTACATTCCGGGAGAGGCGACTTTGAAATTGGATGTAAGGGATAGGTTAGCTTCATTTGCACTTATCTCAGGGATCCAAGTTAGAAAAATGTTAAGTAAGGGAGTTCAGGGATATTGGTTTTTCTTATTAATACTCCAGGTGATAAAATGAGATTGGAGGACATGCCTGTGGTAAAAGAGTACTCAGATGTTTTTCCTGAAGAGTTGGAGTCTTTACCCCCGGAAAGGGAAATAGCTTTTATGATTGATGTGACTCCGGGAGTAGCACCTATCTCTAAGACGCCATATAGAATGGCTCCAGCTGAGCTGAAAGAATTGAAATTATAATTGCAGGACTTGTTGGAACGGGGTTTTATAAAAGAGAGTGATTCACCGTGGGGAGCCCCGGTCTTATTTGTTAAGAAGAAAGATGGGAGTTTAAGATTGTACATAGATTACCGAGACTTGAATGATGTCACCGTTAAGAATTAGTACCTGTTGCCCCACATTGATGAATTATTTGACCAATTGCAAGGGGCGGTAGTATTCTCGAAGTTGGATTTGAGACAGGATTATTATCAATTGAGGATTTTGGAGAAAGATATACCCATGACTGCTTTTAACTTGAGGTATTGACACTTTGAGTTTGCAGTAATGCCATTTGGACTGACCAATGCACCTGCTGCTTTTATGGATTTGATGCACAGGGTCTTTAAGCCTTATCTGGACCAATTTGTGGTGGTCTTTATTGATGATATTTTGGTGTACTCAAAGAATATGGAGGATCACGAGAAGCACTTGAGAATTATTTTGCAAACTTTGAGGGAACACCAATTGTAGCTAAGTTTAGCAAGTGTGAATTTTGGTTGAAAGAAGTGACATTCTTGGGACACATAATTTCTAAGGATGGGATAAAAGTGGATCCAGCCAAAGTTGAAACTGTTTCAAAGTGGAAACGACTGGAAAACCCTATAGAGGTTTGAAGTTTTATAGGGTTAGTAGGGTACTACCGGAGATTCATTAAGGATTTTTCTAGAATTGCTGGACCCATGACTGAGTTGACCAAGAAAAATGGAAAGTTTATATGGAGTCCTAAGTGTGAAGAGAGTTTCCAAGAGTTGAAAAGACGTTTGGCAAGAGCACCTGTATTAACTCTATCAAATGGAAAGGATAGTTTTGTAGTCTACACAGATGCTTCCAAGGAAGGCTTGAGATGTGTTTTAATGCAAAATGACAAAGTGATAGTGTATGCATCTTGGAAGTTGAAACCGCATGAAGGAAATTACCTGACTCATGATTTGGAGTTAGCGGCTGTAGTGTTTGCTTTAAAGAAATGGAGGCATTACCTGTATGGAGTAACATTTGAGGTTTTTACTGACCACAAAAGCCTTAAGTATTTGTTTTCTCAAAAGGAGTTGAATTTGAGGCAACGTAGGTGGATAGAATTTTTGGAAGATTATGATTGCACGATAAAGTACCATCCAGGGAAAGCCAATGTAGTGACCGATGCTTTAAGTCGTCAAGTGCAAGTGGCCGAATTGATGATTAAGAAATTACACTTGTTAGAAAAAGTTAGTTATTGGAATCCTAAATTTAAGCCGAGGAAAGTAATTCTTGGGAATATTGTAGTGAATTCCACTTTGTTGGAACGTATTAAAGAAGCTCAGGAAAAGGACATTGAAGTGCAAAAATGGGTGGAGAAAGTCAAAAAGGGAGAAAAGTCAGATTTTAACTTGGGATTGAATGGCATACTGAGATTTCGGAATCGGATAGTAGTGCCAAAGGATGAAAGGCTTAAGAAGGAAATTTTGAAAGAGGCATACCGATCGAAGTTTACGATACACCCTGAAGGGAATAAAATGTACCAAGACTTGAAAAGTTTGTATTGGTGGGAGAGTATGAAAAAGAAAATTACCCAATTTGTCCAGACCTGTTTAATTTGTCAACAGGTTAAGGCTGAACATCAGAAACCATCAGGACTTTTGCAACCTTTAGAAATACCTGAGTAGAAATGGAAAAATATCACATGGATTTCGTATCAGGGTTACCGAGGACACAAAGAGGTCATGATGCCATTTAGGTAATAGTGGATAAGTTGATTAAATCGGCTCATTTTCTGCCGATTAGCATGAAGTACCCATTGGAGAAGTTGGCTAAGTTATACTTGGATGAGATTATTGTAGACACCAAATTTTGAATAATTTTATGTAGCATCTATTTCATGATTTTCATTTTAGATTGCTTGCATTTTAGTTCGTTATTGTGTGTTTTGCACTATTAATTGTTATGATATTTTAGTTTTATTCATTTTCGCCCTTTTAGTTGACCTATTTCATTTGCTATTTATTCTTGTTTACTTTTAGTTTTAGTTTTTAGTTTTAGCTTTTAAGTTTAAAATTAGCATAGAGTTTTTAGAAAAAAGAAAAGGAAAACATCAAAAATATGTTTTAGTCATTTTGTTTTTATTCAATGCTTTCTTGAAAGAAAAATGAAAATGAAAAATCATAAAAAAGGAGAAAAGAGAAAATTAAGGAAAAAGAGGAAAAATAAAAAATAAAAATAGCATTTTTGTTTTTATTTATCTATTTTAGTCATTTCTAATTAATTTAAATTTTGTTTTTGTTTGGTTCATTTAGGGAAAAAAAAAGAAAAAAAGAAAATGGATGAAAAATGGAAGTTGTAATTTGCTGTTCGATATCAATTTCTGTTATTATAAATTTTTGTTATTATCATTTATTTCATTTTTATTGTTATTAATTTCTGTTTTAATTAGCTGAAAAAGGAAAAAAAGGAAAATTGTTGCCGCAGC
The DNA here is from genome assembly GCF_003713205.1 of Coffea eugenioides. Classification (NCBI taxonomy): domain Eukaryota; kingdom Viridiplantae; phylum Streptophyta; class Magnoliopsida; order Gentianales; family Rubiaceae; genus Coffea; species Coffea eugenioides. The sequence continues at coordinate 86,362 of NW_020862993.1, forward strand.
ATGAAAGCTGCGGACTTGCGCCGTTTGCAAAAAAAAATCTGGGACGGCTCCTGAAGCTGCAAAATACAGAAAAAGGACAGAGGTTCTTAGGGTTAAACTGGGATATAAAAGCAAAGGAGGAGGCCAGCCGCAAGGAGGGAGGATTGAGGAGAGAGTTACGGGAGAAAGAGTAAACGGCAAAAGAAAACATCATAGAAGGATCGACGGCTGAAAAATCTGGACGGCCAAAAACTAAAAATCCGAGAGGGGCAGAAAAACCTGGGGGCTGGAATGATATCTGAGAGAGGAGAGGACTAGGGGATAGCGGCTAAGCCTGGGGAGAAAGAAAACAGAAAGGGACTGGGGGTTTGAAAGGAAAAGAAAAGAGTTACGGGGGGATGGTTTTTGGAGTTCACCGCAAAAGAAAAGAGAGAAAAACAGAAAAAGAGGGGGCGGCGTGGAGTTGACGGAGAGGAACCAGAAAAGAAAGGAAAACAGAGGGAAGTCCGAGAGTGGAGTGACTGGAGGGAAGCAAAGGAAGAAATCAAATGACGAAGGGGCGGCTGGTTAGACTTTGTGGCTTACGAAAGCATTGAAGGCTGAAGAAAAATCAAGCAAAGACGGGAGAAAAGGAGGAACTGATCGATTCAAAAGAAAACAAGGAGGAGGTTGAACATCCCCAGTAGATTTCCTCATCAGAAGCTGTTTCCCTATTGTCGTCAAACCCAGGATGAAGCTTCAACTCCAACGGCAGTGAATAGGTAACCTTCACCCTTTTGTTTGTCTATTGTCATTTCATATGAAATCTGAGTTCTTGCTCTGTTATGGGTCTTGTATCAATCGCATGCTGTTTGTGTTCTTTTAAGACATCTAAAAATTTGCATTTTAGCTAGAAATGAACGTCATTTAATTGTTCATGACCGGTCCCCTTTTGTTTCCCATTCCCTCCTCTCATTTATTTGGTTTAAAAAGCTTGCCCATCTTGTCCGTGAGTTGAAGAGCCAAGCAGATGCCTGATAATCTTGTTGGAAAGGCTATATCTTTGGTCCTTATTGATGTAATCTGGATTTGTTAGAGTTCTTGGTTTGCATAATCAGCTTTATGTTAATTGTATAGAATGCTTAGCTTTGTTTTAAGCTTTCTTTTGTTGCTTTTTGCAAGCTTTCTGGTTCATTATAGCCGAAGACATTGCCAAGTAAATGCTGAAACATTAGCTGATTCAAGCTCAGGCCCTTTGCTGCATTTTTGTGTTCAGTTTTCTTCTTAGAATGTCCGGGAAACAAACCTTTACATTTGGGTGATGTTAATGACAATGAGTTGAAATCCTTGCATTTTGATGTGGGCTGTCAAATTAGTAAAATTTGTTTGAGACTTCACGCACACACATGTCTAGGCCGAAGTGGAAAAGCTGATGCGTTTTTCCTTATGCCTTTGATGCTTCCTTTTTATTCCTGCAACAGCTTACAAAAACTGGTTGTAATCATCTTTTGCTAGCTTAATCTGGAATTGAAGGTTTGGTGCTAAGTGTGCATAAACCAGTTTTGGGCAAACCATTTTTTCGCAGCAAATCAAGATTGCCGAACTGTTTGCATAGAACTTTCCAGCATTGGCATGAATTTTCTTCTATGTTTGAGTTGGTTTGAATGTTGGAATTGTGTGCATGATGCTTAGATTAGTTCTTGGGTGTTTGGTTTAAAGGTTTTGGATCAAAATTGATGTTGAGGTTGATATGTACGTGTAGAAATGAAAGTTGCGGCAAACTTGAAAGCAAAATGAAGCATGTTTCATTTAGTTGCAGAAGCTAAAGTCTCACGTAGCTTGCATGAATTTGCATGAAATTATTCTCTAAAAATTGCACTTTGGTCCCCCAAGTCTCCCTTTATCTTACTATGACCCAACCAATTGAATAATGTCTTCAATTTGGTCCTTGGCAGTTTTACTTTTACAACTTTATTGCTTGTTTGTTTCAATTAACTACAGTGTTTTGTTGCCATTGCACTTACGTTATGACTTTAGGGACCTTATGACTAAGTGAGCCTTGTTTTGCCAATTTCTTTTAATTTTCTTAAATAAAGTGGTGCCTTGACCTTTTTATTATTTTGGAGGGTAATTGAATAATTTCATTTCATTGGGGCGTCAATTCAAGGGAGGTACACTCTATCCCTCATTTGCACTACATTTGACCCTGTGTGCTCCTACGTGCTATGTGAATATGCATGTCTATTCTGCTTTCCCTGCCTTTCATTAATTCTTTGCATTTATTTTATTTACTTTTGCTTTTTATTTAAGTTATTCATTATGGGGTATGTGTACACCTCTTGGCTTGTAATAGATAGGGCTCGGAGAGCATCTGGTCCACTTCCCCTTCCCCTTGCTTGCTTGTTTTTGTTGCTACATGTTTAATTGCTTTATTAGGCTCTTGCATCTAGTCGAGCATGCTAAGTGCTATGTGCTATGTGTTTACGAGTGTTTTGGCATGTCTACTTGCTTTCATAGCCATGAATGAATGGAATGGATGAATGTACGTTTCCGCTAGTCCAACGCTAGTCGGAGTTCATAGAATGGGCTAGTCCAACGCTAGACCCTTAGGGATTTCCCCTCGTTAGCACATCATTTGCTTGCTCACTACATTTTCATGCATTTTTTCTTAGTTTTTATCATTTAGCATGCTCCTCTAGTCCCTTCCCTCTCACTTTAGATTTTTGCATTTCATGCTAGTTATAGGGTTCATTTTGCTTGAGTGTCCCCTTCTGATAAGGAAAACGAGCGAGTGTGGCTACTCGATAGCCTTAGCACGCTAGTTTTGCCTTCTATCAAAAGGGAAAATTGAGTCACAATTTAGGTCTCCCCGTACCCGTCTTGCTTGCATTCCCTAGGCTCATGCATTCTCAAATCCACTCTATCATTACACTTTCATTTTTATCTCATTTGCACACATGCACCTTTTTATCACTTTCACTTGCACACGAACCCTTTTATCTTCACTTGCACACGAACACTTTTTTATCTTCACTCGCACACGAGTACTTTCATCTACATTTGCACACCTTCACTCTTATCTTATTACTTTTATCGTTCTTCTCACTTCACAAACTCACACTTTCACATGGCATGCATTCCACTCATTTTTCACGTCATTTAGGTTTAGGTGTGACCTCTCCAAAAGGATCATTATTGGGCTTCACAATTAATGTGATTGGCACCACTCAACCTTTGGAGAGAAATTTCCCCCAATCCCCCTAGGTCTAGGTTTTTGCATTCATATAGACATATCCAATACGCGATACATACCTTGGGTAGAAAATTTAGGAAAAATTGGTTCAAGTCACGCAACTAGCCTTGGCTAGGTCGAAGGGGTGCCTTGGATTTTATCCTTGCCTTCCCCTTCGTCAAATGTGACCCCCGATCCCTCTTTTGGTTACGTAGACCCAAAAGTTCTTAAAAAGGGTTTATTTACTTTTTTATTCAAAAACAAAAAATCATTTTTGGGTGACTTGGTACACCCTAACTCTATACCAAGTGGCGACTCCATTTTTGATACAAAAAACCCTTTTTGAACTTCACTTGGCCAAATCGTCGCATTCTAAGTCCCATGGCCTTTTACTTTTCATTTTGCACACGTTCACACATTGCACACCACACATCACACATACACTCACATTCAATCGAAAAGTGGGGCGCGACAATTATCAGTTTACATGGAATACCAGTAAGTATTGTGTCAGATAGAGACCCAAGATTTGTTTGAAGGTTCTGGCAAAAGATACAAGAAATGTTGGGGACTAAATTGAATTTTAATACTACTTACCATCCCCAAACCAATGGACAGTCTGAGAGGACAATTCAAACCCTTGAGGACATGTTAAGAACTTGCGTTTTAGATTTTGGGGAGAGTTGGAGTAAATTTTTGATATTGGTGGAATTTGCCTATAATAATAGCTACAACTCTTCTATTCAAATGGCCCCGTATGAAGCACTTTATGGTCAGAAGTGTAGATCTCTGATTTGTTGGGACGAAGTAGGTGAACGCAAAATCTTGGACCCTACAACAGTGCCTTGGATTGAGGAGGCTAATGAAAAAGTAAAGTTGGTACGCCAGAGGATCCAGACCGCACAAAGTCATCAGAAGAGTTATGCAGATAACCGTAGGAAGGACTTGGAATTTTCGGTTGGAGGTCAACTATTTCTTAAGATTACACCTCTGAAAACAAGTTTAATGTCTGGAAAAGGAAAGAAGTTACAACCGATATTCGTAGGGCCGTACAAGATTATCCAACGTGTAGGAAATGTGGCCTATAAGTTGGAATTGCCACCAAGTTTGTCTCGGATTCACAACGTTTTCCACGTGTCCATGCTTAAGAAGTATCATCATTTTACATGTGAAAGTTAATGTGTGGGGTAAAATAAAAATTTTCTTTTTAGTGGGGTGTAAAAGGAACTTTTGGAAAGAAAAAAAAGGGGAGGACTTTAGTGCAATAAGAGAGAGAATTGGGACACTTGGAGTTAGAAAGCTCTAGAAGGTGACAAGTGTTGGGACACTTGGAACTAAAGAATTCTAAAAGGTGACAAGTGTCACCATAGGAATCCAGTGAGACCTTTGACCAACCTTTCTTATCATTTAATTTTCTTTTCTTGCCTAAAAAAATATCAAGAGGAAAAGAGAGAAAGAGGGCTGAGAGCTAGGAAAAAAAAAGAGAGAAGAAAAGCTCAACTTTCTTCCTCCATTTTTTTTGCCTCAAATCTTCCCCAACTTTGGTTGATTCTTGGAACCTTGCTTGAGGTTGGAAGAAAGTCTTGCTTGGAGGCAACTCTTGGGGAAACTTGGACTTGTTGCTTGGTTGAAATTGCTAGGAGAGGTATTGGCTTGAAACCCTCTTTTCCTTCAAGTTTCTAGTAGATTTGTAGCAAGAAAAATTGAATCTTTAATGGGTTGTTGATGAGTTTCCTTAAAACCTTGATTTAGGTAGATGAATTTGAGGAAAATTTCTGGTATTTTCATGGCAAATTAGGTAGATAACTTGGGGTTCACTCTTGTACTTTTATGATGAATGTTTGTGGTAGAGTTTGTTGCTTTAAAGTTTGATGTTGTGGCTTGTGTGTATATTTCTTGGAAAACTTGAATCTTGGTTGAATTTTATTGTAAATTTTGGAGGAAAAATTCTGTTTTGAAAGCTTCTTGCTAGCCGAAACTTTTGAGTGCCATTAGCCGTTATTTTTCAAGAAATTTTGGGAGAAATATTGCTTCACAAACTATGTTGGACATTAAACTTTGATTGTGAGTTGGATTTGAACCAAAATCATGTGTTTAAGTGGGAAGGTTGAGTAAAGTATTGCTGAAAATTTTGTTCCACAGGAGACTCTAAACAGTTTTGGGAAATTTATTGTATCTTGGTGTAGAAAAATCAAAATTCAGTCCTGTTTATTGTATTTGAAACTAGATTTAGAATACTTTATACCGTGAAAATTTCAGAATTTTTTTCAATTCCTATGAATATCTATGATTTTTCAAATTTGATTGAATTTCCACACCTGCTCTGTCTTTCTACTGGATGAAACAACAACTTGAGGTTGGAATTTGACTAACCTATGCACAGAATCTTGCAAATGTGTCTTCTGGGAAATTGTAACCCTTTGAGTCTATTTTCCAATGGTATAAAATTTATAAATTTTGGACTTAAGAAACTTGAGATATCATTTTCCAAATAGCATTACGCAAAACTAGAGAAATTCTATTTTTTTAAAATTGTTTTTGCTTCCATTTTCCAACTTCAAGTAGGAGTTGTTGAACCATTTTGAGCTTGGTTTTATGTTTGGAATAGAGATAAGTTGGGTGGTGTGGGGTGATTTTCTTTTGACTAATGTGACTTAGCGTAGTAGATCTCATGACACTTAATAAATGTGATTTTAGGACGTGGAAGTGAGGTTGGAAGTGCACATGAGACGAACACTTAAACTTGTGTCATGGTAAGTGTTCCATATGCATGTTCCATGTTCATTATTGTTAGGAATTTGCTTGACACTTGATTTGACATTTCATACCTGAGTGTGTACTTTATCGCACTTGATCTAATTTGACTAAACACTTGATATTTCATTCATACATGCACAAGTAACATGATTTACATGTGACCTGTATCTTGACTTGCAATACTTGAAACCGTGACATGTTGAGTTTGCTTGTGACTTGATTTTGGCTAGGCGAGTGTGTCCTTATGTGCACTCGACTTCCGTGAATTTGAAACACTTGATCTTGTGTGTGGATATGCATGTACATGTGCATGATTGTAGACCGACTGTATATCTTCTTGCAGCGGTTGAACTAGGCCCTTGAACACTTATCCAACACGTAGGGTAAGTTGGAACTTGGGTTACTCATGCATATGCGTGAATGTAGGTCGGTAACACTTGAACTGAGCTCTCGTTGGATCTCTTGATTGAGACCAGCCTTAGAGCGGTCGGGTAAGTTGGGCAACCTTGGGTAAAGGACAAAGTTCCTAAGTTGTTTACTCATGAATTGAACTCGTGAATTGAAATCATGATGGAGCGTTAGATGATAGCTAACGACTCCGATCATTACCTGCGTGAGCGTTGGGTGACAACCAACGACTCCACTCATGAATACTTGATTCTGAATACTTGGGGCTTTAAGCCATATCATGAATACTTGAATACCTGAGGCTATAAGCCCAACCCCATGACTAGTTGATTGAATCGAGCCGGTATAGGGATTGGTCGAGGAGATTGACGAACCATGGGTACTTGATTGGCATTCGGGCCCGGCAGGGGGGTGATTGGAGGACGGAGATTGACGTTTAGTGGTGATCTACGGACATTATAATTTTCTGGTTGACGGAGAGTCAACGAATCGAACAAGCAGCTATGGAACCTGCTCCTGAGAGCAGCCTATATCCTTTTGACGTAAATGTGTTCTTTACTGTATATTAATGCATGATCTATCTAGTTACTGGATTACTAAACCATATGTCACGGTCTGCTTGAGTATGACTTGTTTTCCGATATCCTATGAATAGTATCATGTATACGAGTTTACTTGCCTGTTTTCTTGGAACGTCACTGGGCTTTTAGCTCATTCTATTTGTTTTCCTTACAAGGATGAGAACGCGAAAGTAGAAATTGGAAAAGGCCTAGATTTCATCTAAGTTTGTTAGTTGCTCGCGTGAGCACTCCTTAGAATTTCGGCTTGATTTTGTAAATTCGACTCTGTGGCTGTAGTCATAGATTCTACGAGCATTTGAGATCCATAACTATACACCTTGGAGGTTGTATTTGTTATCGCCTTTATTATTGATGTTATTGTTCTAAAATGTCGTAGCTCGTGACCGAGTTCTGACGAGAGTTGAGCAGGCGGCCCGCTAACCCTTTTTGGTTCACCTTATAGGGAGGTAGGGTCGTCACACATGTACAAACACTATCCTTAAGAGTTAAGGAATATACCTCTAGGATACAACAAGAATGAAGAACTTTTGACAGCAAAACCAAAATGTCTTTCACTAGGAAAGGATCAAAATGGCTAAATTCTTGTCATTTATATAGAAAGACAATCCAAAAGATATCAAAACTAAAGAGTCACAATTTTCTCACTTCAATGATCGTCAAGAGCCCACTTCAGTCTCCTTGAATGGGCAAAAATACCAAAACCATTTCCTCACTATAATAATCATCAAGCGATTGCAATTAGTCTCGTTCAATGGGCAAAAAAAATGCCAAAATCGTTTCCTCACTATAATGATCATCAATAGACTACATTATGCATTTTTCTTCCTTCCAATATTTTGAATTTAATAAGCTTTATTTCCATTTTAATTCACAAACTGTTCCATCAAAGGAATGCACAAACAAAAGAAATGGGAGACTACAACAAATTGATAATTCGGACTAGGACTAGAGTTGGGACAATTGCTGTTGTTTCTAACTTTTTATAGCCTTGGGTTTTGGATTGTGAATCTAGTTTCACAAGTAATGAAAATTACGATTTCATGCTCTTGTTCAATAAATTGGAAATATGGTTGTATTACTCAATCCATAAGGGCCACTTTGGTGGAAGTGTGAAATTTGGGTTGGTTTGGATGAGAATGTAGAAAGAGGACTTGACTACCTTGTTAGACCCAAAAACAACCCAAGAGGGGGGGATGAATTATGTTGTCCACACAAACCAAGTAAATAAAACAAGTTTTCACCCAATAAAAGTACTACAACTATTTGCACAAATTCACAATTATAAAGCAAGTGTAGAGCAATAGAGATTGCACAATTAAGTAACAAAAATAAAAACAAGAGATAGAAATTCAAATCAAAACTTCCAAGTTTCCTCCAAACTTGAAGTTAACTCCAATCCAATAACCTCTTCAATTGATGGTATTGCAAACCACCTTGTACATAGGAAGGATCACTCTTACTCTTTAGTTGAGCCAAAGAGTTTTACAACACTCTTAGTTAACCCTTACTATGCTACAATTGATTGCCACTAACCAACCAACTATGAGCTATTATACAAGTGAGGCTCACCTACACAAGGTTTTAGTTCTCCTGTTGAGAAATCTCACAAACCCAACTTTCCCACACCTACACAACAATCAAAATGTTTTTCTATCCGAGAATCACTCTTAGAAAACTTATATTTTGTGAAGGCAAAATCTTACATTCTTCTCATACTCCAAAAGCTCCTCCAACAGTCAAAAAACTATCTGTAAGACCTGTCGATGTGAGAACCCGTAATTTCCTCTTAATAATTTTCCTAGGGTTTATCCCCTTTAATGGCATGTTTTCTGCATTTTCTGGCTTAGGAAATTTTTCTGGTGAATTTTATGAGTAAATATAATTTTTAGATGATTTTTCTAGTATTGACTAGGTTTTGAGAAATTAAGAGTGAATACCGGACGTGGGACCCACTAGTGCGAAAAGTTCGGCAATTTTCGGCCAACTAGGTTAAGTTTTGGATACTGGATTTAATTTACCAGGTGTTAAGGGATAAGTAGAGGATGTTATTTGGATTGGTGTGAGAGGGAACAAAGAGATAGAGATTCATTAATTAGGTGACAAGTGTCACCATTTGGTTGGATTGACTTGTATGACCACTATTCATGTCTTTACCAAATTAATATCAAAATTGACCAAAAATTTCCTTATTTTCTTCTCTCCTTGGCCGATTCTCTTCAAGCAACAAAAGGGAAAGAAAACTCTCCAAACTCTTGCTTCAATCTTGCTCAAATTCAACCAATCAACCGTTTAATCTTGTTTTTGTTCCATAGAAACCCTTAAGGGAGTGATAGTGAGTTGTTTTGTGAAGTAATTTGGAAGATTTAAGTGCAAGGTTGCTCCATTCCTTTGGGTATCAAGGTGAGTAGTGAAAAAACTCCTTTTCTCTTTCCAATAATGCATAATGAGCAACCTAAGTGAGTTAAAGTGATGATCTTTGGTGTTATTTCATGATTTTGGTTGAGATTGATGACACTTTCTATTTAATTAGGATTTTTCTGTTTTCATATGATTATTATTATGTGGTTATGTATGATGTTTGGAAATGATATTTGAGGAAGCTAGGAGGTGGAAAAAGTGATTAATTGCAAGAAATTTCTGTTTTGGAAGAAAATTGAAAAAACTAGGGTTCCTTGTTCTTCATTCTGTCCGAAATTTTAGGTCCTAGTTAGAGGCCGAATTGGCCTTAGATTAAAACATGAAAGTTGTAGGGAATGACATTTTAGAGGTGCCTACAAAATTTCAGGTCATTTGGAGTAGTGTAGAGTGAGAAATGTCGAATTTACTATTGCTGTTCTGGGTTTCAGGATGGCCGAACTGCGCCTGTAATTGGGTTGTTTTGACTGGAATTGTTTTGGATTTGGGTGTTGAGGTCTTCTGATGAAATGTAGCTGAATGTCTTAGCTACCATATGCCTTTGGAATCAATGCATTTGGACCTGTATAGACTGACTTGGACTGATTACAGCATTGTGTGATTTGGGAACCTGCAATTACGATTCTGGTTTGGTATTCTGCATTTTTGACCTAGTTGTGCTAGGATTTGGACTGAGTGACCTTCTACATTGTTTTAGCCCTGGTTCTTAGCTTCGAAACGGTGGGTCTTGGACCTCCATCCGATACTCGTAGTACCTTTGGTGCCATTACCGCAAAAGGACGTCAAAACTGTTTTCTGGTTTTGAGCAATTGTGGTTAATTGCTATGTGATTGGGTTTGATTGTAGGATGGAAAGGATGAATTTATGGGGAAATGCTGTCCGATTTTTAATAGCGTTGGTTACCTTAAGTTTCATGTGAAAGGCTTGGACTTGAATGATGGAATTGGCTATATTGGACGAGGATTGTGAGCCGTGGAGGTGAGTGACCCTAAACTATTTCCAAAGTTATTTGTGAAATGTTTCTTGCATTACTTATTCGATTGCATCTCATGCGTGCTTGCATGTGAATTCATGATATGATTTTGGCTTCAATGAGTTCTGGGAAAATCTTGTGCTGGACACCAACGTCTCCACTCTGTTTGTGGTTCATGTTCATGGTTATCTGGAGCTCAAAAAGGGGCTTCCTCTCTCTGTTCGTGTGTTATGATCTATTTGAGTGTTGGGTGTTCTAGTGCAATGATTTCACTGGCTCACGAGAGCACTAAACGGACATTTGATCTCTGAATCATGACATCATCGAAATCATCGAAATGCCACATTGTGAAATATATTTGCTTAATGATTTTGCTGGTTACTCGCTGAGCTTCTAGCTCACCCCAAAATGTTTTATTCCCCTCCACAGGGCTCAAGGCGACGGAAGGGCTTGTAGTGTTTATCATGGATTATCTCATGTATGGATTGATGGATTGAACTTGGGTTTACTTTTGTGTAATCGTTCATTTTGGGATTGTATTGAATGTTTAGAATTGATTGGATGTGTAATAGTCTAGCTTTGGACTTCCTCCTGTATAATAGTTGGTATCAAGGATCAGAGTGGCGCAGTGGAAGCGTGGACGCTTCGCTTTTGATATGTAAATGTTGGAATATTTGATTTATCTTTGAGATTGTATCTTGTATTTAATTGAGGACTGTAGTGAACGACTGAGTCCCGACGAGAGCTGGGCAGGCGGCCCGCCGAACCCTCTGGTTCGCCTCAGGGGGAGGTGGGGTCGTGACAAGTGGTATCAGAGCCACTTCGCGTGGTCTCTGCCCGGAGTGAGACTGGGCCAAGTGGCGTTGTGGTCCTAATTTCATGAATATGTCTAAGTGCTCGTTTGAGCATAAGTTATGAACCGGGCAAGTGATAAGTGTACGAATCATTATCAGGGGACTCGAGGAAGCTAGGTATGTATGTCGGGTAGGAATCTTTAATAAGGATGGTTTACTCTTGGGACCGGCCGGCTCGAGTTGTGAATTATCTTAGATGGGATTCTTGCGCCCGGATACGAAAGATATGAGGGCCTAGGTTAGAAAGGATTTGGTGAACTAGAAAGGCCATTCCTCGGTGGATCGTTTATGTTTGTACTAGACTTAACTGGCTGTATATATGTGTGTGGCTTAATTTTGACCGGCTTGTATATATATGTTTTGATCTTGTTTGGAATGTATAAATGTGTGTTATCATAAAAGTTTTGAGTGTTACTCACATGCAACGTGCTTATTTTGGTTTAGTATTATTGCCTAGACCAAGTAAAACTCATGGAAGGTAAGAATTTACTGAACTTGGCCAGTGAAGGGGTACAGATCGGTTAGCTAAGTATAATGCTCAATTTAATCCCGGAGTAGTCAATGATAAGGAATTTCGAGGACGAAATTCTTTTAAGGGGGAGAGAGTGTGAGAACCCGTAATTTCCTCTTAATAATTTTCCTAGGGTTTATCCCCTTTAATGGCATGTTTTCTGCATTTTCTGGCTTAGGAAATTTTTTTGGTGAATTTTATGAGTAAATATAATTTTTAGATGATTTTTCTAGTATTGACTAGGTTTTGAGAAATTAAGAGTGAATACCGGACGTGGGACCCACTAGTGCGAAAAGTTCGGCAATTTTCGGCCAACTAGGTTAAGTTTTGGATACTGGATTTAATTTACCAGGTGTTGAGGGATAAGTAGAGGATGTTATTTGGATTGGTGTGAGAGGGAACAAAGAGATAGAGATTCATTAATTAGGTGACAAGTGTCACCATTTGGTTGGATTGACTTGTATGACCACTATTCATGTCTTTACCAAATTAATATCAAAATTGACCAAAAATTCCTTATTTTCTTCTCTCCTTGGCCGATTCTCTTCAAGCAACAAAAGGGAAAGAAAACTCTCCAAACTCTTGCTTCAATCTTGCTCAAATTCAACCAATCAACCGTTTAATCTTGTTTTTGTTCCATAGAAACCCTTAAGGGAGTGATAGTGAGTTGTTTTGTGAAGTAATTTGGAAGATTTAAGTGCAAGGTTGCTCCATTCCTTTGGGTATCAAGGTGATTAGTGAAGAAACTCCTTTTCTCTTTCCAATAATGCTTAATGAGCAACCTAAGTGAGTTAAAGTGATGATCTTTGGTGTTATTTCATGATTTTGGTTGAGATTGATGACACTTTCTATTTAATTAGGATTTTTCTGTTTTCATATGATTATTATTATGTGGTTATGTATGATGTTTGGAAATGATATTTGAGGAAGCTAGGAGGTGGAAAAAGTGATTAATTGCAAGAAATTTCTGTTTTGGAAGAAAATTGAAAAAACTAGGGTTCCTTGTTCTTCATTCTGTCCGAAATTTTAGGTCCTAGTTAGAGGCCGAATTGGCCTTAGATTAAAACATGAAAGTTGTAGGGAATGACATTTTAGAGGTGCCTACAAAATTTCAGGTCATTTGGAGTAGTGTAGAGTGAGAAATGTCGAATTTACTATTGCTGTTCTGGGTTTCAGGATGGCCGAACTGCGCCTGTAATTGGGTTGTTTTGACTGGAATTGTTTTGGATTTGGGTGTTGAGGTCTTCTGATGAAATGTAGCTGAATGTCTTAGCTACCATATGCCTTTGGAATCAATGCATTTGGACCTGTATAGACTGACTTGGACTGATTACAGCATTGTGTGATTTGGGAACCTGCAATTACGATTCTGGTTTGGTATTCTGCATTTTTGACCTAGTTGTGCTAGGATTTGGACTGAGTGACCTTCTACATTGTTGTAGCCCTGGTTCTTAGCTTCGAAACGGTGGGTCTTGGACCTACATCCGATACTCGTAGTACCTTTGGTGCCATTACCGCAAAAGGACGTCAAAACTGTTTTCTGGTTTTGAGCAATTGTGGTTAATTGCTATGTGATTGGGTTTGATTGTAGGATGGAAAGGATGAATTTATGGGGAAATGCTGTCCGATTTTTAATAGCGTTGGTTACCTTAAGTTTCATGTGAAAGGCTTGGACTTGAATGATGGAATTGGCTATATTGGACGAGGATTGTGAGCCGTGGAGGTGAGTGACCCTAAACTATTTCCAAAGTTATTTGTGAAATGTTTCTTGCATTACTTATTCGATTGCATCTCATGCGTGCTTGCATGTGAATTCATGATATGATTTTGGCTTCAATGAGTTCTGGGAAAATCTTGTGCTGGACACCAACGTCTCCACTCTGTTTGTGGTTCATGTTCATGGTTATCTGGAGCTCAAAAAGGGGCTTCCTCTCTCTGTTCGTGTGTTATGATCTATTTGAGTGTTGGGTGTTCTAGTGCAATGATTTCACTGGCTCACGAGAGCACTAAACGGACATTTGATCTCTGAATCATGACATCATCGAAATCATCGAAATGCCACATTGTGAAATATATTTGCTTAATGATTTTGCTGGTTACTCGCTGAGCTTCTAGCTCACCCCAAAATGTTTTATTCCCCTCCACAGGGCTCAAGGCGACGGAAGGGCTTGTAGTGTTTATCATGGATTATCTCATGTATGGATTGATGGATTGAACTTGGGTTTACTTTTGTGTAATCGTTCATTTTGGGATTGTATTGAATGTTTAGAATTGATTGGATGTGTAATAGTCTAGCTTTGGACTTCCTCCTGTATAATAGTTGGTATCAAGGATCAGAGTGGCGCAGTGGAAGCGTGGACGCTTCGCTTTTGATATGTAAATGTTGGAATATTTGATTTATCTTTGAGATTGTATCTTGTATTTAATTGAGGACTGTAGTGAACGACTGAGTCCCGACGAGAGCTGGGCAGGCGGCCCGCCGAACCCTCTGGTTCGCCTCAGGGGGAGGTGGGGTCGTGACAGTCGAACGTCCTAACCAGTTGTGTAAGACATCCGATACTCTATCTGATATCCGATCCAATTGCATTGCATCCAATCCCTGCGTCCGATGGAAGACAGAATGTTCAAGTTTCAAACCTTTTTATACCAGATGGCCGATAGAAGAAATGAGTATCCGATCGAAGTGTCTGATGAATGCTCGCTATTTATCAGACGTCCGATACTCCACTGAGTGTCCGATCCTTGTATTCAAAAGGCAGATTTCTTTTTTAATCCTTCTTGATATGTTATCCTCCTTTTTACAAATTGCAAGATACCTGTCCCTAAACATTTCTCATATAAAAACATTAGTTCAAATCATCATTTTATTTCATTATCATCAAAACCAATGATTGATCAATCTAAGTCTTCAATCTCTCCCTTTTTGATGATAACAAATAAAATGATTTTTTTGATAAATTCAAATAAACTCCCCCTAAGCACAAACTGTGAGGACCCGCAAAATTCTCCTTGTTTTATTTTATTTTATTCTATTTTATTTTTTCGCGTGCATTTTCCTTACTTTAAATCAATTACTCATTTCATTTTCAGAGATTTTATGAGTGAGTATCGTTTTAAAATCATTTTTTTCTAGTATAAGTGCGTACATGTCAAGTTTGATGTGCATTATGGATGTGAGATCCTGGATTCCTAATTTTCTCAAATAAATTAAATATGGAGAATTATAGTAGCTATTGTGTGAAAAATGTATTTTACCATGTGTTTTAATTTTCAATTTTCAAAGAGTATTTTACATACCAAAAGTGAAAAATTTAATTGAATCATTAAAATCCTACTTTCAAAACTAAACCTTTAAGTTTAAATTAAATTCAACCAATTAATATTTTCGTGATTGTATGTGCATGCATGCATGTTCAGTACGGGGGTTCGAGTGATTAGTACCTTGGGTTAGTGTGCTTAAGTTTAATTAAACTAAGTTAGTGCATTAAGTGGATATTAAGTTAGTAAACCAATGAGTTAATTACATTGGATCAAGTAGAGTTTTAGTGTTGGGCCTTTAAGTTTTAATTTCATTAGAAGCCTAAGCCATAAACCCTTTAATTACCCAAGCCCATTGCCCATCTCTTGTTTTGCTTTACTATTAATAGACTTAGCTATTAAGTTAGTAGGACATAAGACAAAACAAACAAAGCCAACACCAAGAACAAGCTGCCGTGAGCTTGGAGAAGAAGAAGGGCAGTATCGGGTGAGCTAGGAGAAGAAAGAAAGAAGGAAAAAAAGAAAGAAAGAAAGAGAATCATTGGGGTTATTCATCCAATCTTGCTTGCAACCAACCAAGGGAACTTTGTTGGAGAGTTGGAGCTCAAGGATACATCTCCTCAAGTAAGTTTCAGTCACCAAAGCTGGACGTTGGTTTGGCTTATGAACTTGTACTGATTTTGTTTCTTTTGGTGAATTGATGACCAAGCTTGTGATATATGATGAATTGTTGGATTAATTTCTGTGTTTCATGCTTCAAGAGAATCGGCCAGCTAGGGTTATGATTAAGGATTTGAGGTAAACCAGTTTCCTAACTCTTGATTCTTGTGATAAAACTTATGATTGATGATTGGAAGTTGAATCTAACTAGCTAGGAACTGATTTGAATGGCTGGAAATTCGATTGATTGGGTGGAATTTAAATGAACTTCAAGTATTCCTTTTCTGTCAAGATTTCTATCCGAAATTAGTCTGAAAATTCGAACATGTTGGGAGCTGAATTAGATTAGCCTTAGCACAAAACATGGAAGTTGTAGATAATTGAGTGCAGTGTATGCTTGTAAAATTTCAGCTCAATCGGAGCAGGGTATCTTGTGAAATGACAAAATTGCCCCTGCTGCCCTGTTTCTGTCAAAAATGATAATCAGCCTCTGTAAGTGGTTAGTTTGACCAGGAATATTACCGAATTGGTTGTCGATGTCTTCTTAAGCATTATACCCTTGTATCTTATCTTCCAAATGGCTTTGGAATTACCTGAATCGGTGTTGTGTGTACTGAGATATGATTGAATGAATAGGGACTGCTAGTTGAATTTCACAGTGAGCTTCGAACTGGAAAATCTGGGGTTGTTTTGGTAAATTTGACCTAATTAGGGTGAGAACTGGACTAAGTAGTCTTCATCAAAGTTATATCTCTCTGTCTTAGCTTCGAAATGGTATAACTTTCACTTCAATCCAATAAGCGTAGTTTCGGTTATGTCCGATACGCTAAGTAGCGGTGAATCTGCCTTTTTGGTTTCTTAGCTTAAAGCTCATTTCCGGTCATTTTCCTAGCTAAATCTTGTACTTGAATGACTTTAAGCCTATTGAACGGCTGTTGTGATGAATTTATTTTGTGTATGACTTTGGGATTGATTGAGGAAAATAATGAAGCCATAAATGGCTGAAAAATAGGTAAATACAAAGGGTGTGCTGTCCAAATTTACACTCGAGGATTAGGTAACGATTTGAGAGCGAATACCATATGAGCCATCTAGGATATTTGCATCTTTTTTTATCGAGGTATATAAGTTCAAACTGGCCGAAACTTGTACATTTGGAAAAATAAAATTTACGATTAATAGAAATACATTTTCTTCATTTCTTCGACTCAAATGGAGATTTTAAAGTTTTACGAGTGAGCATAAGTTTTACAAATATTTTACTTATGTCCTTTGGTTTCACTGTACTCTTCTCACTACCAAAATCATATTTATATTTTGTACTAGTACGTATTCGAATTTTCTTTGAATCACTTAAATCTTTGATAGTTGAAGCATAATGTGTTCTTTTGATTATATTAGGGTTCCTTGGTGATTAAGGGTAATACCCGGAAGAACACTTTGGACGTTATTTTGCGTAAATAGGTGAGTGTTCCTTGTTTTTTATATTCTTCTTGACTTCATGACTTCATGGCTTGCTATTATTGTTGGATAATGTGCTAAGTGCCCTCAATGATTGCCAAAACGAGTTTTCCAGGCGAGTGTGTACTTTATCGCACTCGACCTAAACGAATGTGAAATTTTCAATGATTGAATGATTGAAACGTTACTTGTGCATGAATGTAAGCCTTATGGCTGAATTGGGCCCTGCCCTTCGTTACCGATCGACTCGAGCCAAAAGCGGACTCGGTCGGGCGATATGGTGACCCTGGGTGAATGTTTGGTACACTCGAGTATTATCTTGTAGTCTGGTGGAGCCTGGCCAACGTCTAGGAGGGGGTGAATGAAATGAATGAACGAATGTCAATGCAAATGGGGGGTTTTACTTACAAAAATGCATTTTCAAATGATTGGAGGAATAAGGGAATAAAAGGAGAATGAATGAATGGCTCCCTGTGAGCACGTATCCTTTTAATGAATGTGTTAGTATTGCCTTCCATTATAAATGTTTCTTGAATTATTGGTTATTTATGGTTAATGCATTGAACTTATTGTTTGATTATGTGTTCGGAACCTCACTGAGCTTTTAACTTATCCCTTTAGTTTTGTTTTCCTTAACAGGGGAAGGCGAGCAGGACGAGAGCTCGGTATAGACTAGCCTAGACTAGTTTCAGATTTTTGTAATGGTTCTCGCCCTACCTTTCGGCATGGGCTGGATGTATGAAGGATTGAGAACCTTTGTATATTCGGTGTTTGTACTCCCTTTTGAGATAGAAATGTATATAAGTTTCGCTTTAAGTTTGGAATGTTGCTATATTTATTCCTGTGGTTTTATTCCGATTTTAATTGAGGACTGAAGTGAACGACTGAGTCCCGGCGAGAGTTGGGCAGGCGGTCCGTCAAACCCTTTGGTTCGCCTTGGGGGGAGGTGGGGCTGTCACACAAATCCATTATAAAAAGAAATATCATTCAAACTTCTCCCTCTTTTGACATCATCAAAAATAAATAAGCATAAAAAGGACATTGTACATGAAGAAGAAATTGCAAGAAACGCCCCCTAAGATTGAGACTATATTAATTTTCATCAACATGAACCAAGGAGCATGCAATAGCATCATCAATACAATACTTGAAACATACCTTATCATAGTATTGTATCTACTTGAAAAACTTGTTACCTCTATAATCTTCTGTATCCACCTTTCATTCTTTCATCCCTTTTGAAACTTTCAAATTTCTTGTTCTTTTGACTCTAAGTGGCATATTGTATCATTTTTCAGTCTCCACTTGGATCAAATTCTTTTTGGATACCTACACAAAGGAGCTCACTTTTGGTACCCAAATACTCTTGGATCCATTGGAGTTAGTTGTATCCTTCAATACCCAAATGGCTTTCATTCCAAAATTCACATGTCTTTTCACATAACACTCTCTTTTCATATGGCCATATTGACAATAATAATCACATAGAATATGAGCATTTCTCACATGAAAGGATCTAACAAAGCATAATCCATTTTTGCTATAGGTAATAAAATTTTTATTAACCAAAGCATTCCTAACCTTTTTCTTTTCCAAAACACCTTGTTTCTCTTTTTTAAGAAAATCACTAAGATTATTCATTCTTTTTCTCAATAAGGTTTGTTCTTCTTTAATCTTTTCATAAAGCTTTGTTTCTCATCCAATTTCTTTTTCAAATTATTTTGATTGCAAACAACATCATCTTTAAACTTTTTTAAATCATCATTTTCCTTCTTCAACATTTTGTTTTCTTGAAAAAGATTTGAATTTTCCTTTATCAAAGCATTTATCTTGATTTTTAAATCCTTATTTTTTGCATAAGACATTTTCAAACCATCATGCAATTTAATCACAAATGCCTCAATATCGTCATTTTCATCATAATAGGAATAGTTAGAAGATATCTCATCATCTCTAATGGCCATAAATGTCATTTGACCTTTTTCATATTCTTCGTCAACCTCACCATCCGAATTGCAATCATTCCATGTGATTTGGAAGTTGTTGAAGTTTTGTCTTCTATTTGCTCTTGTTTTGGTAGAATTTGAGAATTGGTTGTTGCTTGATCCACCTCTTCTATATTCTTTTTTACTGTTGAAGAGCTTTTTGATGGTTTCTGTCATAAGAGCTACATCATTTACATCTTCACCATCAAGTGAGAGCAAATCCTCATCTTCTTGATAAATTTTGAGAGTTATACTTTTCTTGATCCTTGCATTTTTCTCTTGCAATTTAGACTCAGGATTCAATTCATAAGAGATTAGAGAGTTTATAAGAGATTCAATAGACATAAAATTTAAATCTTTAGCCTCATCAATGACTGTCACTTTACTCTCCCAATCTTTGGATAAGGCATTCAAAATTTTTCTATTTTTCTCACCCACAATACATTCTATACCAAGCAATTCAAGATCTTTTACAATGTTACTAAATCTACAAAACATTTTATCAATATTCTCATGATATTCCATTTTGAAAGATTCATATTTAGCAACAAGAAGAGATTTCTTTTGTTCTCTAATATCTTGATCACCTTTATGTATATCACACAATTTATCCCAAATTTCTTTAGCTGACTTACAACATTTGATTCTAGTAGATTCATTGGCATCGAAAGCATTATATAAAACATTCATGGCTTTTACATTCAAAGTAAGATTAGTCTTGTCTTGAACACTCAATTCATTCTTAACTTTAGGTCTATTTTTTTTTAATTAAAGGAGTTTTAATTTGTCTATAACAAATTCTTATTGCTAATGTACTTGAGAACCTAACCCGTATTTGCATCAAAAGTAGTAGTTTCATAAGGATCTAGATTAACAATAAACCAAAGTTCAATATCTATAGATTGCAGAAAAACTTCCATTCTTTGTTTCCAACTACTAAAATGTGAGCCACTAAACAAAGGTGGTCTAATAATAAATTATCTCTCTAAAAATAAAGTATTATTGGGTGCCATCTTTTCTCCTAAGCCGATTAAACTTAATCTCTAAGAGATCAAACTCTGATATCAATTGTTAGGCCCAAAAATAACCTAAGAGGGGGGGTCAATTAGGTTATCCTCACAAACCAAGTAAATAAGACAAGTTTTCACCCAATAAAAATACTACAACTATTAGAGCAATAGAGATTGCACAATTAAGCAACAAAAATAAAAGCAAGAGAAAGAAATTCAAACCAAAACTTTGAAGTTTCCTCCAAACTTGAAGTTAACTCCAATCCAATAGCTTCTCAATTGATGGTATTGCAAACCACCTTGTACATAAGAAGGATCACTCTTTGCTCACCCTAAACACTATTTAGTTGAGCCAAAGAGTTTTACAAAACCCTTAGTTAACCCTCATTATGCTATAATTGATTGCCACTAACCAACCAACTAAGAGTTATTATACAAGTGAGACTCACCAACACAAGGTTTTAGTTCTCCTGTTGAGAAACCTCACAAACCCAACTTTTCCACACCTATACAACAATCAAAATTTTTTTCTACCCAAGAATCACTCTTAGAAATCTTGTATGTTGTGAAGGCAAAGTCTTACGTTCTTCTCATACTTGGGGGTATTTATAGATGGTGAAACTATGTCCCACAAGCTCCTCCAGCGGCCAAATAACTGGCCGTTGGACCTATCGGACGTCCGAACCAGTTGTGTAGGACGTCCAATACTCTGTCGAACGTCCGATTCAATTGCTTTGTGTCCGATGGAAGATCAAATATTCAAGTTTCAATCCTTTTTGTATCGAATGGCTGATAAAAGAAATGAGTTTCTGATCGAAATGTTCGATGAATACTCGCTATTTGTCAGACGTCCGATACTCCACTGAGCATCTGATTCTTGCATCCGAAAAGCAGATTTCCTTTTTAATCCTTCTTGATATGTTATCCTCATTTTTACAAATTGCAAGATACTTGTCTCTAAACATTTCGCATATAAAAATATTAGTTCAAATCATCATTTTATTTCATTATTATCAAAACCAAGGATTGATCAACCTAATTCGTCATACCTTTTTCAAATTTGACCACTTTCCATTTATTTTTTACCAAAAGTAATGCTGATCTACATGAAATACAGAGTCTAAGGTACAAGCTTTGCTTAATTATATCACCAAAGGTGGTGATTGCTAGCAGTTGGATGTGGCTGTTGTTGCCTGGATCCACCATCAGTGGCCCATAAGCTCTTACAAGAAAGTAAGAGGAAGTGATAAGAAAAAGAGAAAATTACAGTTTTTGTACAAAGATTTGGGACATCGACATTTCTAGTCCCTAAAATTTGGGATAAAAGCAAATTTAAATCTCTAAGTGTATTTAACTCAATCAACTAATTTTAACAAATTGTTATTGGAATCCGAACATGTAAGTAGCATGTGCCGATCGCTAATTTTTTAAAATTAGAAAAAAAAAACCATAATCTATAACTATATGATGCTAATTAGTCACACACCGATCTTGTGACTAATTAGTATTTGGCCCAAAATAAAAAGTAAAACACCTAGAAAATAGAAAGAATTTCAATCGACTAATCACATCATTGCTTCAAGCACTCCACCTTTTCTGCTCCTTACTTTCCAACCAAAAATACAAAATCCTTAAACACCCTTTAGTTCAATCTAAAAGATGTGAAATTTGGCTATCATCTCATAAGGGGCAATTGGGAAAATCTACTATCTCATAAAGAGATTGAACAACAATTCTAAATTTTTCCAATTAGACCTAAACCAGTACTCTTCCAAATACAATCTAAAATTTTCTACTCGTGAGAAGAGATTAATGCCTACAATTATAGTAGGAGGGCAAAGGTGGTTACTACATGGACATGACAAGCCTAGGAGAAGATATTCTATCCATGAAAGTGTTTTTGTTAGTTTCATGACTATATTTCGGTAATTAACATATATAGTTTACGTGGAATGCAAAAATTCCCAATTAAGTGTGATGCTAACGTGGTGACTCCTAATTGGACAATTGGTGGTAGTTCTCCATTTGATTCCAAATTGATGAGGTGTCATCTTACGATTGATCAATCGGTGGTAGTCCTCCAATTGCATATGGAATTGATGATATGGCGAATTTTGATTGGATGAGAGATAGTAGTCCTCTAATTGCATGTGTGATTATGCTAAATTTTGGCCTCTTTTTTTTTGCCCAACAAATTAACATTTAATTACCAATTTTTGCAATTTTAATTGTTAATTAACATATATAAATGCAAAACTTCCTAATTGAGTGTGATGCTAACATGGTGCTTCCAGATTAAACAACTGATGGCAGTCCTCCAATTAATTCCAAATTGATGAGGTGTCATCTTATGATTGATCAATTGGTGGCAGTTCTCTGATTGCATATGAAATTGATGATATGGCAAGTTTCAATTGGATGAGAGATGGTAGTCCTCCAATTGCATATGTGATTATGTTAAACTTTGGCCTTTTTTTACCCAACAAATCCACATTTAATTACCAATTTTTGCAATTTTAATTTTTAATTAACATATATAGTCAACGTGGAAATGTAAAACTTCCCAATTGAGTGTGATGCTAATGTGATGCCTCCTGATTGGACAATTGGTGGCAGTTCTCCAATTGATTCCAAATTATTGAGGTGTCGTCTTATGATTAATCAATTGGTGGTAGTCTTCCAATTGCATATGAAATTGATGATATGGTGAGCTTTGATTGTATGAGAGATGGTAGTCCTCTAATTGCATGTATGATTATGCTAAACTTTGGCTCTTTTTTATACCCAACAAATCAGAATTTAATTACCAATTTTTGCAATTTTAATTGTTGATTAATTAATAACCAACTTATAACATTTAATTACCAATTTTTGCAATTAGTTGTTAATTAATTAATAGCCAATAAATCTGATATGGTGTACAACCTGATATTCATTTAGAACGTATCAATTAGGCATGGTGCATAATCTGATATTCATTTACATCCTTTGTTAGCTTTGCATTGAGAAACAGGCATCAATTTCATGCCTAGTTCTGAAGATTACGTGATTTCTCAAAGCTTTGTGCCTAAGGTAAGGACTTTATACAAGATCCCAACAAAATCTCTATCTCTCTCTCTCTCTCTCTCTCTGCTGTGTTGTTCTCACAAATGTACAGTGGTATATAATTTAAGTTAAAGATATGGTTCTATTAAAGATAGGGAAGCCTAAATAACACATGTTGGAAAAGTAAGTTGCAATTATGAGTATGCTGGCAAGAGTTTTGGAAGCAAAAATACATCCATATGATGTCTTCTTGGGTACTTTTCTGGTTCAATTCAATCTGCAACTGTAAAAAAATAAAAAAAGCAAAATGACAGGGCAAAAGTTTTCTTCCATTTGAGCACTAAGGTAGAGATGTGTACTAATTATTATGGTTTGGCTAAATGTGTTTAATAGAGTTGTTGCTCATATCTCTTCATTTGGAGCGAATTAAAGGACAGTGGTAATTTGTTAAACTAGTTTGATGTAGAATATGACAAAATAGAAAATTATTGTTGGAGTTATTTTAGTTTGGAAGCATTCTTGAGTTGAAGGCGATAATTTATGTACTTTCATATTTTCCATACTGATACTTCTTCTGCCTTATTTTTATTATTGTTAAGATATATGTTTTTAATCATAGCTTTTAGGGGAGAGAAAAATTTTGGCTATAATACCTTTAGCTAGAAACGACATGGGCATAAAATTTATAAAATGGTTGTTCAAATGGTAATATAGTGACTTTATTCAAGAATAAGAATATTTGAGTTCTTCTTCTATATTTTTGCCCTCTATTAAATTGATCAACATAGCTGGTTGATATGGGTTTTTCTTTTTCCCAATTATCTCCATTTGCTTACTTTGCAATATCTTTATTTAATTGTATAGTGCCATGTCAAAGTTGGAGGAGGCATTGTAAGTTACTTGAAGAATCATAATTACTAAATGCACACATTTTGCAAGCATTTATGATATTCGTCATGGGGATGAACTAAAAATAATATACTATTACAATACTATTATAAAAAATTATCATCCCCAAACCCATAAAAGGCCCGAATTTTTCTTATTTTTATTTTAGTTTACTGGCCTAATTAATTATTTACTCACCCGTTTTCTCCAAATATTTTATTCCAATATTTTTAGACCCAATTACATGAAATTATGGCTTACATGTATTTTTAAAATGACTTGTTACAAAATCTAATTTTTGAAAGCTCGTTTGGTGAGAATAGTGAATGCGCGTTTGGAGGTAATAATCGATTCGAGGGTGCAATGAGCTTGGAAATTGAAGACTTATACATTAGTCTTAAAATAGGTATTTTTAAGTTGAAGTACTCAAGCATTAGTTAGTTATACTATCGTTATACGACATTCTTAGAAATTTCACTCAATCGCGCACAAATCGGAAGTACGCGTTTTTACGCGTGCAATTAATGGAGGGGCTCAAGACCTTTATTTTGGGACTATTAAGAGTGAATAATAATAATATGAATGAAAGTGCATTAGAGGTTTAGTGCACAAGTGAAATAAACTCGAGAGGAATCGAGCACGAAACGCGCGCGTACGCGCGGGAGAGAGAGTTGACTTTTGAACCAATTTAGAGCCACACATTTTAGCTTCTCTTGAAAGCTTTATTTGCATCACACTCTCTCTTTCTTTTGCTCCAAGACAGCCGGCCATCCTAAGCTTGAAGAACAACTAAAGTTCTTCATTTTTCTTCATCAAATCTTGCTTCAATCCTTCACCAAATCACCTCAAACTTCAACCACACTTTGCTAAGCACTTGGTGATCATCTTAAGCTACAAAAGAGCTTGCTTTCCACGGCTTTTCTTGGGCTAAGGAGGACCGAAAATTCTGCCTTGAAACATCTAGCAAAGTAAGTGACGATCAAACCTTCAAATCTTGATTTATGGAAGTAATATAGCACTTATAAGTTCATATCTTCTTGTGGGTAGCTTTATTGATGGTGGAAAGTTGTTTTGTGGGCTCTATGAACTCCCACTATGGCTTGATGGACTGATTTTTGGTGTTTTGATGTTATTAATGTTGGTTTAGTGCTTAAATTAGTAAAAATGAGTGATATTATGGATGAAAGCTCAAAGGGAGTGAAGATGGAAAACTTTTCGATTCTGCCCCTGTGAATGTCCGTGACCCTTAGAGCAAAATTTTGTAGTTCTATTGACTTTTTTATGATGTATACATGTTTTGTCGGTGGTGTAGAAAGTTTCATAAAAAAATTTCATGATTTGGTTGGCCAAATGATGTGTTTTCGGAAGTCAGCAAAATCTGGAAATTTTCCCGTAACTGCTCTGGCAGTGTTTTTGTTTTGGCTATAACTTTTTGGTCCCATGTCGAAATCGAGTTCTGTTTGTGGTACTGGAAACTAGACATTCCCAGATTTCCAACGGTATAAAATAAACATTCTGATTCCACTTGAGTAGTCCATACCAATTGTTTGAACATGACTGTCCTGTTTCGCATCTACACTAGGAGCTCTGTTTTGAGCAGCGAATTGATGCTCAAATATGAGCTAGCTGTGGACAGATTTTGGAAACAATTTCTTCTAAGAAATTGTAGCTTTATGAATTTAGGTTTCAACGCCACTGACTACGCTCGATTCCAAGTTGAATTGAGTGAGTTGTGGCCGAAATCCGAAACTGACTCAATGATTTGAAACCCTCTTTTGGCTAGTAAATATCTAAATCTTGATTGGGACTTGTTGTTACGAAATTCTTAGTGTTCATCACCTACAAAATGTATTTTGGATGTTTCCTAGACCTTTTTTTTATAAGCAAACCAGATTTGAATCGTTTTCATTGAGCAAAATGTTTGAAAGAGAAGAAGAAAGCAAAAGACAGATTGGTCTTGAGATTTTCTTGAACTTTGGTAGTTTAGTAAACTACCTTCCCGTGAGAATTTTAAAGTGAAATTTTATAGAGGAGTAGTCCTCATATGGACATAGAATTTGACCAATTTTGGTGTCCATCAAAGACCATTTTGATATACAAATGATGTGCCAAATTTTGCTATTCAAATCTGGAAAACTCTTCCTTTCTCTCGGCCGAATGGTCCAACTTGTTTGGAATGTTTTGTTTCAAAAACTTTGATGTCAATTGCCTATAAATTGCTCATTGGATGTTTATGAACATTGGTTTCAACATTTGAGTTAATTAAGGTTGATTTGTGTGAGACAAAACTTTTAAAAGAAAAGAGAAACTTTAGTTGGTAGAATTGCTTTGAAAATTTCACAAACTTTAGTAGTTTTGTTAACTGCCTTTCCACGTGAATTTTTCAGTGAAATTTGGTAGAGATATATTTGACATATGAAAGATTTAGTGTACCGAATTTGGTGTATTTTCAATGCCAACTCAATGACCAAATAATGCCCCAAATCTGCTCTTCAAATCTGGAAAATTGGCCAACAGTCTTCATTTTTAACCAACTTTGATCTGCTATATCTTGATGCTCAAAACTCCGATTTTAGTTCTGTTTCTTGTGTTTTAAACTTTGATTTAACTCTAATTGAGTTCCAAATTTTTAGAGGCTAGTTCACATTCTGTGAATTTTGCCGGATTTTCAAAGTTGGCCAAAAAGCAACCCCAAAACTGTCTTAATGACTCAAAACATCAACTTTGAGCCGAATTTTGAATGTCTCCCATTTGGAATCATGGAAAAGTGTCTTCTAGGAACTTTTAGTACTTTGGAAGTAGTTTCCAACGGTACCAATTTTCCAATTTTGGACCTACGGAGTGCAAGATATGATTTTTCTAAGTTTGACACACACAAAGCTGAAATTTGCCAATTTCTTAGAAAATGAAATTTTGGAAACTTGGTCTTCTTTTCTCAATATCGACTGAACATTTTGAACTCAATTTCATGAAAATACTAGTCTCTCTCTTTGGACTTTAAAACTTCGCTTGCGAATCTCAAGTTAAGGGAATTGAAGCTCTCTTTTAGGACTTTGATTTAGTCTAGATGAATGTACATCCCTTCTTGGTAATGCATGATTGTGAGTGAATTGATTATTGTTTGCTCAGGCGCTCCAAGGGGACCTTCAAGAGGAACTTGGAGCGACGCCTAAACACTTGTTTGAGCACTTACTCACTTGTTTTGACTAGGTGAGTGTTCCATATAGGAGTATGTAATTTGAATAAGTCTATGACATGCTTATTCCATGATCATTAAGTGTTAAGTGCTACATGTTAATATTTACCACACTCATGCATATTTAAGTAAGGTATACTTCAATGACTCGACATGAAATACCTGAATTGCATATTTACGTGAAGTGTTTAAATGATTAATTATGCTATGACTGCATAAGTCGGTTGAGTGAATCTCCTCGACTCTTAAGTGGTTAAAAAGTGGGAAATGGCCAATGGCGGCCTATTAAAATGGCAAATATCTGCCAATTAACCGTAATTACTTTACCTTACCAACCTACTTGATTACCTTCACGTGATTACCTGGTACTTGATTATTGACTACTTGATTAACCTGTTTACTTATTATCAAATTACATGTCCATATGAAATTGTCCATCATTTTAAGACGAGTGTGTACTTTATCTCACTCGACCTACTAAAAATGACAGATTTTTTACCGTTAACCGAGAACTATTACCGTTTACCGTTTTACTTGAATACTTGTGCATGTTGTAAGCTCTAAGCCTGAACTGGGCCCTGCCCTTGGTTATTGACCTACTCGAGCCAGGACCGGCCCGGTCGGTAGGTTGGAACCCTGGGACACCGTTTCGGTATACTCGAGTACTACCACTGGAGGGATAATGTGAGGCCCCAGTTCGTACTACGTTGATATATTCATTAATTTGGCGGTAACGTTTGGTTTTGGGAGTATTTCGAAAACCCTAAGTAGGAATTACGATTTAAACCCTAAGTTCCGGTTAAGATTGAAAACCCGTTTTTTCCTACATTTTCTTTATTAGAAAATTCCCCAGATAATTTTATTTGAGTAAATAGAGTTTTTAGATGATTTTTCTAGTATTAGTTAGTTTTTGAGGAATTAAGAACGTATATCGGACGTGGGACCCACTAGTGCGAAAAGTTCGGAAAAATTCGGCCAATAAGGTTAAGTTTCGGATACTGTGTAAAATTTATCGGGTGTTAAGAGATAAGTAGAGAGTGAGATATGATTGATGTGAGAGAGAAAAGAAAGGATAGGAATGCATTAATGGTGGTGACAAGTGTCACCATTTCATTGGAGAAGACTTAAGAATTACTATTCACTTTCTTGACTTTTTTGACCAAAAGATTAAATATCCAAAAATTGCTCAAAAATCACCATTTTCTTCCTTGTGTTGGCCGGCCCTTTCTCTCTCAAAGAAGAAGGAAATTCTTCAACTTTCAAGCTTCCAATTGGACCAAAATCCACCAAATCAAGAGTTTAAGTTAGTTTTACTCCATACAATCTTTCCTTTTGGTGATATTGGTTGGTTTATTGAAGCTTTTTGGAAGAGCTAAGGTGTCCATCATCTTCCTCTCTCTTGTTATTAGGTGAGTGATGCTTCAACCTTTCCCCTACACCTAATGATGGTTATATTATGCTTAGAAGTGGCTTGAGTGTTGGAAAATGTGATTTATTTCTTGATTTGAAGAGTTTTGGTGAAGTTTTCCATTTTATGATGAATTTTCTGGTTTCATATGATTTTGATGTTTTGGACTAGTATGATGGTTTGTAATAAGGGGCTTTGGCTCTAGTAGGTGTGGATTGTTGTTAAATGCAACCAATTTTGGAATTGGAATGAAATGTGAAAAGTTAGGGTTCTTGAACCCCTATTCTGTCCGAAATTTTAGGTCATAGCTAGAGGCCGAATTGGACTTTTCTCAAAACATGAAAGTTGTAGGTATTGATGAGTTTAGTGTGCCTGCAAAATTTCAGGGCAATTGGACTAGTGTAGAGTGAGTTATGCCGTTTTTACTGTTGCTGTTTTTGGTGCACAGAATGTCCGAACTTCGATAGTAATTGCCTGTTTTGACTGGAATTGGTTTGGATTTTGAAGTTGGTGTCTTCTGAGGAAATGTATCTGGATGTCTTAGCTAACTTATGCCTTTGGAATTTCGGCATTTGGACCTGTGTAGGCTGAGATTGACGTATTACAGTTTTGTGTGTTTTGCAAACCTGTTTTGGTAATTCTGGTTTCGTATTTTGCTTGTTTTAGGCACGATAGTAGCCGTTTGCGATATTAGGTGACACAATCTTCTATTTCAGACGGTGGTGAGCTGGGCGGAACTGGTGGGGCCCACTACTAGCTGTTCATTTCGATCCGACTTCGTACTTTTGCTAGTTCAGTTTCTGGGTAAGTATTCAGGCCAGTTTGGTGTGTTTTCTTTGCTATGTGTTTGAGATATGTGAAAAGGGCACTTAGGCGAGGGTGTACTTTATCGCACTCGACCTAAACCCTAATTTGATTGTATAAGTATACTTGGCATATGTATATGAACCTTTTGGAACCAAAACCCTTGAGCTTGTGGCTCGGGGCGACTTTCGAATAAAGTTTGTAAAGTTTGCAAAGTTTGTGATTTTGAATAATTTTGTGAAGTTTGTG